>NC_086455.1:1343236-1493236 GCF_028390025.1 Pseudophryne corroboree | reverse complement strand
ATGCTAGTAGATATGGGGGTATTTGATGCTGGTAGATATGGGGGTATGGGGGTATTTGATGCTGGTAGATGGGGGTATTTGATGCTGGTAGATGGGGGTATTTGATGCTGGTAGATATGGGGGTATTTGATGCTGGTAGATATTGGGGTATTTGATGCTGGTAGATATGGGGGTATTTGATGCTGATAGATGGGGGTATGGGGGTATTTGATGCTGGTAGATGGGGGGTATTTGATGCTGGTAGATGGGGGTTATTTGATGCTGGTAGATGGGGGTATTTGGTGCTGGTAGATGGGGGGTATTTGGTGCTGGTAGATGGGGCTAAGGGGGTATTTGGTGCTGGTAGATGGGGGTAAGGGGGGTATTTGGTGCTGGTAGATGGGGGTAAGGGGGGTATTTGGTGCTGGTAGATGGGGGTATTTGATGCTGGTAGATGGGGGTATTTGATGCTGGTAGATGGGGGTATTTGATGCTGGTAGATGGGGGTATTTGATGCTGGTAGATGGGGGGTATTTGATGCTGGTAGATGGGGGGTATTTGATGCTGGTAGATGGGGGGTATTTGGTGCTGGTAGATGGGGGTATTTGGTGCTGGTAGATGGGGGGTATTTGGTGCTGGTAGATGGCGGTAAGGGGGTATTTGATGCTGGTAGATGGGGGGTATTTGGTGCTGGTAGATGGGGGGTATTTGGTGCTGGTAGATGGGGGGTATTTGGTGCTGGTAGATGGGGGTAAGGAGGTATTTGGTGCTGGTAGATGGGGGTAAGGGGGTATTTGGTGCTGGTAGATGGGGGGTATTTGGTGCTGGTAGATGGGGGGTATTTGATGCTGGTAGATGGGGGTTATTTGATGCTGGTAGATGGGGGTTATTTGATGCTGGTAGATGGGGGTATTTGATGCTGGTAGATGGGGGTATTTGGTGCTGGTAGATGGGGGGTATTTGGTGCTGGTAGATGGGGGTAAGGGGGTTACTTGGTGCTGGTAGATGGGGGGTATTTGGTGCTGGTAGATGGGGGTAAGGGGGGTATTTGGTGCTGGTAGATGGGGGTAAGGGGGGTATTTGGTGCTGGTAGATGGGGGTATTTGGTGCTGGTAGATGGGGGTATTTGGTGCTGGTAGATGGGGGTAAGGGGGTATTTGATGCTGGTAGATGGGGGGTATTTGATGCTGGTAGATGGGGGGTATTTGATGCTGGTAGATGGGGGGTATTTGGTGCTGGTAGATGGGGGGTATTTGGTGCTGGTAGATGGGGGGTATTTGGTGCTGGTAGATGGGGGTATTTGATGCTGGTAGATATGGGGGTATTTGATGCTGGTAAATATGGGGGTATTTGGTGCTGGTAGATGGGGGTATGGGGGTATTTGATGCTGGTAGATGGGGGTTATTTGATGCTGGTAGATGGGGGGTATTTGATGCTGGTAGATGGGGGGTATTTGGTGCTGGTAGATCGGGGTAAGTGGGGTATTTGGTGCTGGTAGATGGGGGTATTTGATGCTGGTAGATGGGGGGTATTTGGTGCTGGTAGATGGGGGGTATTTGGTGCTGGTAGATGGGGGGTTTTTGCTGGTAGATGGGGGGTATTTGGTGCTGGTAGATGGGGTAAGAGGGATGTCGCTGATGGTGTTTGTCTCTCCTCTGCAGCGGCTCATTCAGGAGAGAAGCAGTCGCCCACGCTGCCCCAGTTCACGATAGGACCTGAAGTGAAGATTGAGGATCTAGGTAAGGGAGCGATTGGTGTGTGGTTATCTGGCGCCCTCTTCTGGCCAGTCTGAGAATAACACCTCTCGGAATATAATAACTCTGTAGCTGGAGAAGGGAATGTGTCATTATAAGGATATTCATGGTCTCACACCTGCTCCATTCAGCTACAGAAAGTTCTCCTCAGGCCCTGTGTAATGGGAAGGTCCATGGCGCCCCCTACAGGCACTGCTTTGTGATTGGCCTCCTTGTGCCCACAGATATATGGCAGTAGGTGAGGAGCCGAGAGGAAGAGAAAACTGATGAACCATTGGGATCGGGCATTTCATGAGCCCTGATAATGGGGCGAGGGGGGTAGCGTATACCAACCAGCGAGAGCCTGCACTTCCTCTATGATAATGACAGAATCGCAACCGGCCCCGGAACGCCAGCTGGGTGACTGGTGCCAATGTTACATCACGTCCGGCCCCAGTGACGGCCTTCCTGCCGCTCTGTGGGGTCCTCATCCCTCCCTGTGTCTGTCACTATTGGGGTGTATCCACCAGTGTGGGGATGTGACGGAATCAGGGGCTGTGTCTATGGGGGAGTGTAGCAGCCAATCAGACTGCAGTAATCCTCTGTCATGGTAAGCCATTGCTATAAGGTATAACTTTCCCTGCGCACTATAGGCGACCGGATAGTATGTGCTGTGCAGATGCTGCAAGTGTTTATGATGGGGAACGGGAGGGGGCAGGCGGATTAGGGGTACCATCCCCACTGGCTCCGTATAGTCACTGTCTGTAGACAACAGGAGGCTGCCGCATGGATGGCGTGATATCGTCTGTGTTCTGTAATGTACCCGGTGTTGGCTTAAAACAGTGCGCAATGTGCCGCGTGTAGCGAGAGACTAGGAGGTGAACGCAGAAGGGGCGCAATGTGCTGCGTGTAGCGAGAGACGAGGAGGTGAACGCAGAAGGGGCGCAATGTGCCGCGTGTAGCGAGAGACGAGGAGGTGAATGTAGAAGGGGAGCAATGTGCCGCGTGTAGCGAGAGACGAGGAGGTGAACGTAGAAGGGGAGCAATGTGCCACGTGTAGCGAGAGACGAGGAGGTGAACGCAGAAAGTGCGCAATGTGTTGTGTGTAGCGAGAGACGAGGAGGTGAACGCAGAAGGGGCGCAATGTGCCGCGTGTAGCGAGAGACGAGGAGGTGAATGCAGAAGGGGCGCAATGTGCCGCGTGTAGCGAGAGACGAGGAGGTGAACGCAGAAGGGGCGCAATGTGCTGCGTGTAGCGAGAGACGAGGAGGTGAACGCAGAAGGGGCGCAATGTGCTGCGTGTAGCGAGAGACGAGGAGGTGAACGCAGAAGGGGCGCAATGTGCTGCGTGTAGCGAGAGACGAGGAGGTGAACGCAGAAGGGGCGCAATGTGCTGCGTGTAGCGAGAGACGAGGAGGTGAACGTAGAAGGGGAGCAATGTGCTGCGTGTAGCGAGAGACGACGAGGTGAACGCAGAAAGTGCGCAATGTGTTGTGTGTAGCGAGAGACGAGGAGGTGAATGCAGAAAGGGCGCAATGTGCCGCGTGTAGCGAGAGACGAGGAGGTGAATGCAGAAGGGGCGCAATGTGCCGCGTGTTGCGAGAGACTAGGAGGTGAACGTAGAAGAGGCGCAATGTGCCGCGTATAGCGAGAGACGAGGAGGTGAACGCAGAAGGTGCGCAATGTGCTGCATGTAGCGAGAGACGAGGAGGTGAACGCAGAAGGGGCGCCATGTGCCGCGTATAGCGAGAGACGAGGAGGTGAACGCAGAAGGGGCGCAATGTGCCGCGTGTAGCAAGAGACAACGGGCGTAATGTGCCCGACACACGTCTTGTATAGTAAACACAGAGACTGAAGCAGGAATAGCGCCGTCGTGTGCCAGTAGTGTAATGATCACCTGCGGCACGTGTAGCATCTCACACATGGGACAGGCTGCGGCAGTGACCGGCTCACTGGCTCCTCCCACTACGCACATAGACATGTTAGTCTAGTTTCAACCATTTAATTTCCTCCTGCTCCTCTTATCCGCTCAGGATTATTGATTGTCCCAATCCGGCAGGAATTAGCGGAAGAGAGGCACGATGCTCCTCTGTCCCACCCAGTGACGGGGACGTTCCGATGAGATTAGCGCAATATGACCGTGTTAGTGCGCCACGCTCCTTCTAACGCCTTCTCTCTCCTCTTCATTCCAGGTAACTTTAACCCGGAAATCCCCAAGTTGGAGAAAAGCATTAGTGGGACGAGTCCGAAGCGAGAACACTTACACGTGACGGTGGCCGTGTGTCTCCTTATAATGACACTCTTAGCGTCCTAGTTTCCCAGTGGCCGGAAGGCTGGAGGCCTTGTATCTGGACTACAAATGCAAGTACAAACTCCACGGGAAAGAACTCGGTCAGTACGGAGTAGGTCCGGCCACTGCTGGAGGAGAACAACATCTCGCCGTCCATCTTTCCCACATTCCGTGGCACCAGAACACTACAAAGACACCAGTGGACGCTGTTGCAGCCACCATCCAATGATTTCTTGAATGACGTCCAGGTGGCAGCCATACTGGATTGGTGGCCCTCGTGGCCCAGGAGATGGACATCTCAGTTACAGCCCCTATGTAGACGTGGCAGCTATAACTGGGCTGTTGTTTATTTTTTTCTTGAGTGCCTACGCCGTCTTTGGGGTGACAACAGACCATCTTGTTAGTCGGCCTTACCGTCCCCGAATTTGTCCCTCACTTGCCTGGACACGTTTCAGCCCTGTGGTACATTGCCCCTCTCCGCATCTCATCGCTCGGACTGCCGCAAGACTCATGGATTTCATATGCCCAAGTGCGTTCTGGCACAGTAGCAAAACCCTTTACATACCAAATGTGCAGCTGTTACTCCTCAATGACCTTCCCCACTTCTGGTACCAATTGTGTACTAACCTGATATATTATTACACACGCCCAGTGCAGTGGACAGTACGACTCCATGCAAGTCTCCACGTGCGAGGGTGGGGGACAGGACTGTATCTTCTGGGGTCAGCTTACACCGGATGTGCGGGCTGGAACCCTGGAATAGCGGCTCCAGACAGGAGGAGGCACCAGACCCGTCATGCATATAACGCCCTACATAAATATAGTAACCCCTTCTCCACCCTCAGAGATCCGCCGTTGGTGAGACCCATTCCCTAGGTCATAGTCCCAGTAACTAATGTCCTCATCCAATGATCCGTCCGCAGGTGGAAGCAGCGCGGAGGGGCACGTGTCATACACAGATCACCCTACTGATAATATGACCCTAGGTAAATGACAGATTTGACACCCAGGCCGCAGGAGGGGCTGTATTCTATAGAGGGGGGAGACACGGCGGAACATACGGTCGCTGTCCCTAAACCTACAACATAGACAGCGGACTCAGAGAGAATCCCCGGCCTTTGTGTCTGGGACAATAGGGAAACCGCTCCTCCCATTTATACAGAGATCACGTTCTCGCGTCAGACCGTCATCCGTCCCTACAGCCCTCGTGTAGCACAGTGGACAGCAGTGCGACAGACCCCAAAGGTACAATGTTAGGGATGCATTCACCACTCCAGCCCAGTGTGCCCCAAATCCCAAAGGGCAGCAATGGCGCTTGTGCAACGTTCAAGATCTGGATTCATCGGCCGCAGTGCCGGAGCGCACTGCTGACTGTTCATGTAGTGCCGGCGGACAGAACGGTGTTTGTGTATATACATATCTATTGCTGTATGTATACAGTCTCTCCACCTAGGTATACATAGCAGCCGTGCCCCAGCTGTACATAGATTAATGTGGTCCGCGTCTTCTATGAAGCCGCCGCGCCACCTATGCAATGCACAGACACTTTTCAGAGAATAAATATCAGACTGATCTTTTTAATGAACTCGCTTTGCTGTGATTTTCATAAGATGCTGTTACTCTATAAAACCAATAAAACCACAAAAATCAGCCGTGTGCTTAGTGTGGGGGGATGGGGGGTGCGGAGGTGGCAGGCCTGACTCGTGGCCGCATCGTGGGACGGAGAAATGCAGTGGGTCTGTGACACATTCTGTGTGCTGTCATCTGTCGGCCCTGCACTGGAAGCGAGAGACCCGTCTGGGTAGAATAGACGGCATTCGCACCCGCACAGCCGCAGGTGGAGAACTGAGTCACCTGTGGTTGCGTCTGTTGTGCTGCGCAGGAAGTCACAGGGTCCACCCGCAGAAACTCTCATATGTAACAATAGACCATGTGCCGTCACTGGGCTTCGTGTTATGTGTTCCCATAAAGGTGCTGAAAGCTGACCACGGGAGTGCCGTGGTACGGGCCACAGATTGTCCGTGTGCCCTGTATTACCAGCTTGATGGACACGTCCGTCTCCGACCAATCAGCATTGCTGCAGATGATGTCCCATCAGCGTTTCTGTAACTTACTCAGATCATGCTTTGTACCACCTCTTGCTGCGCTGCTGCATGGCGTGCCGCACTCCTCTTACTGCGATGCTGCATGGCGTGCCGCACTCCTCTACCTGCACTGCTGCATGCAGTTCTGCACTCCTATTACTGTGCTGCTGCATGGCATGCCACACTCCTCTTACTGCGATGCTGCATGGCGTGCCGCACTCCTCTACCTGCGCTGCTGCATGCAGTTCTGCACTCCTATTACTGCGCTGCTGCATGGCATGCCACACTCCTCTTACTGCGCTGCTGCATGGCGTGCCGCACTCCTCTTACTGCGCTGCTGCATGGCGTGCCGCACTCCTCTTACTGCGCTGCTGCATGGCGTGCCGCACTCCTCTTACTGCGCTGCTGCATGGCGTGCCGCACTCCTCTTACTGCGATGCTGCATGGCGTGCCGCACTCCTCTACCTGCACTGCTGCATGCAGTTCTGCACTCCTATTACTGCGCTGCTGCATGGCATGCCACACTCCTCTTACTGCGCTGCTGCATGGCGTGCCGCACTCCTCTTACTGCGCTGCTGCATGGCGTGCCGCACTCCTCTTACTGCGATGCTGCATGGCGTGCCGCACTCCTCTACCTGCACTGCTGCATGGCGTGCCGCACTCCTCTTACTGCGATGCTGCATGGCGTATTATTATACCAGCGTTCCCCACTGTACAATACAGAATAAGCTCTAGTGTTATATGTCTCACACATCCCGCGTGTACAGCCGTATACTGTCCATACGCTAACATTAGCTGTACAGCGGAGCTCAGTGACTGGCACCTTCAGCAGGAGCACAGGTGTACTCATTCCTCACTGACACATTTCCCAGGTCACCCAGCAGGAGCACAGGTGTACTCATTACTCACCGACCCATTTCCCTGGTCACTCGGCAGGAGCACAGGAGTGGTCATTACTCAACGACACATTTCCAGGTCACCCAGCAGGAGCACAGGTGTACTCATTACTCACGACACATTTCACAGATCACCCGGCAGGAGCACAGGTGTACTCATTGCTCACCGACACATTTCCCAGGTCAACCAGCAGGAGCTCAGGTGTACTCATTACTCACCGACACATTTCCCTGGTCACCCGGCAGGAGCACAGGTGTACTCATTACTCACGACACATTTCACAGATCACCCGGCAGGAGCACAGGTGTACTCATTGCTCACCGACACATTTCCCAGGTCAACCAGCAGGAGCTCAGGTGTACTCATTACTCACGACACATTTCCCAGATCACCCGGCAGGAGCACAGGTGTACTCATTACTGACACATTTCCCTGGTCACCCAGCAGGAGCACAGGTGTACTCATTACTCACCGACACGTTTCCCAAGTCACCCAGCAGGAGCACAGATGTACTCATTCCTCACCGACACATTTCCCAGGTCACCCGGCGGAGTACAGGTGTACTCATTACTCACCGACACATTTCCCAGGTCACCCGGCAGGAGCACAGGTGTGGTCATTACTCAACGACACATTTCCAGGTCACCCAGCAGGAGCACAGGTGTACTCATTACTCACCGACACGTTTGCCAAGTCACCCAGCAGGAGCACAGGTGTACTCATTACTCACCAACACATTTCCCAGGTCACTCGGCAGGAGCACAGGTGTACTCATTACTCACCAACACATTTCCCTGGTCACCCGACAGGAGCAAGGTGTGGTCATTACTCACGACATATTTCCCAAGTCACCCAGCAGGAGCACTCATTACTCACCGACACATTTCCCTGGTCACCCGGCAGGTGCACATGTGTACTCATTACTCACGGACACATTTCCCTGGTCACCCAGCAGGAGCACAGGTGTACTCATTACTCACCGACACATTTCCCTGGTCACCCGGCAGGAGCACAGGTGTGGTCATTACTCACCGACACATTTCCCAGGTCACCCGGCAGGAGCACAGGTGTACTCATCGACACATTTCCCTGGTCACCCGGCAGGAGCACAGGTGTACTCATTACTCACCGACACATTTCCCAGGTCACCCAGCAGGAGCACATGTGTACTCATTACTCACCGACACATTTCCCTGGTCACCTGGCAGGAGCACAGGTGTGGTCATTACTCAGACACATTTCCCAAGTCACCCAGCAGGAGCACAGGTGTACTCATTACTCACCGACACATTTCCCATGTCACCCGGCAGGAGCACAGGTGTGGTCATTACTCACTGACACATTTCCCAAGTCACCCGGCAGGAGCACAGGTGTACTCATTCCTCACTGACACATTTCCCAGGTCACCCAGCAGGAGCACAGGTGTACTCATTACTCACCGACACATTTCCCAGGTCACCCGGCAGGAGCACAGGTGTACTCATTACTCACCGACAAATTTCCCTGGTCACCCAGCAGGTGCACAGGTGTACTCATTACTCACCGACACATTTCCCAGGTCACCCGGCAGGTGTACTCATTACTCACCGACACATTTCCCAGGTCACCCGGCAGGAGCACAGGTGTACTCATTACTCACCGACACATTTCCCTGGTCACCCGGCAGGAGCACAGGTGTACTCATTACTCACCGACACATTTCCCTGGTCACCCGACAGGAGCACAGGTGTGGTCATTACTCACGACACATTTCCCAGTCACCCAGCAGGAGCACAGGTGTACTCATTACTCACCGACACATTTCCCTGGTCACCCGGCAGGAGCACAGGTGTACTCATTACTCACCGACAAATTTCCCTGGTCACCCAGCAGGTGCACAGGTGTACTCATTACTCACCGACACATTTCCCAGGTCACCCGGCAGGTGTACTCATTACTCACCGACACATTTCCCAGGTCACCCGGCAGGAGCACAGGTGTACTCATTACTCACCGACCCATTTCCCTGGTCACCCGGCAGGAGCACAGGTGTGGTCATTACTCAACGACACATTTCCAGGTCACCCAGCAGGAGCACAGGTGTACTCATTACTCACTGACACGTTTGCCAGGTCACCCAGCAGGAGCACAGGTGTACTCATTACTCACCGACACATTTCCCTGGTCACCCGGCAGGAGCACAGGTGTACTCATTACTCACGACACATTTCACAGATCACCCGGCAGGAGCACAGGTGTACTCATTGCTCACCGACACATTTCCCAGGTCAACCAGCAGGAGCTCAGGTGTACTCATTACTCACGACACATTTCCCAGATCAGCCGGCAGGAGCACAGGTGTGGTCATTACTCACCGACACGTTTCCCAAGTCACCCAGCAGGAGCACAGGTGTACTCATTACTGACACATTTCCCTGGTCACCCAGCAGGAGCACAGGTGTACTCATTACTCACCGACACATTTCCCTGGTCACCCGGCAGGAGCACAGGTGTGGTCATTACTCACCGACACGTTTCCCAAGTCACCCAGCAGGAGCACAGATGTACTCATTCCTCACCGACACATTTCCCAGGTCACCCGGCGGAGTACAGGTGTACTCATTACTCACCGACACATTTCCCAGGTCACCCGGCAGGAGCACAGGTGTGGTCATTACTCAACGACACATTTCCAGGTCACCCAGCAGGAGCACAGGTGTACTCATTACTCACCAACACATTTCCCAGGTCACTCTGCAGGAGCACAGGTGTACTCATTACTCACCAACACATTTCCCTGGTCACCCGACAGGAGCAAGGTGTGGTCATTACTCACGACATATTTCCCAAGTCACCCAGCAGGAGCACTCATTACTCACCGACACATTTCCCTGGTCCCCCGGCAGGAGCACAGGTGTGGTCATTACTCACCGACACGTTTCCCAAGTCACCCGGCAGGAGCACAGGTGTACTCATTACTCACCGACACATTTCCCTGGTCACCCGGCAGGTGCACATGTGTACTCATTACTCACGGACACATTTCCCTGGTCACCCGGCAGGAGCACAGGTGTACTCATTACTGACACATTTCCCTGGTCACCCAGCAGGAGCACAGGTGTACTCATTACTCACCGACACATTTCCCAGGTCACCCGGCAGGAGCACAGGTGTGGTCATTACTCACAGACACATTTCCCTGGTCACCCGGCAGGAGCACAGGTGTACTCATTCCTCACCGACACATTTCCCAGGTCACCCGGCAGGAGCACAGGTGTACTCATCGACACATTTCCCTGGTCACCCGGCAGGAGCACAGGTGTACTCATTACTCACCGACACATTTCCCAGGTCACCCAGCAGGAGCACATGTGTACTCATTACTCACCGACACATTTCCCTGGTCACCCGGCAGGAGCACAGGTGTGGTCATTACTCAGACACATTTCCCAAGTCACCCAGCAGGAGCACAGGTGTACTCATTACTCACCGACACATTTCCCATGTCACCCGGCAGGAGCACAGGTGTGGTCATTACTCACTGACACATTTCCCAAGTCACCCGGCAGGAGCACAGGTGTACTCATTCCTCACTGACACATTTCCCAGGTCACCCAGCAGGAGCACAGGTGTACTCATTACTCACCGACACATTTCCCAGGTCACCCGGCAGGAGCACAGGTGTACTCATTACTCACCGACAAATTTCCCTGGTCACCCAGCAGGTGCACAGGTGTACTCATTACTCACCGACACATTTCCCAGGTCACCCGGCAGGTGTACTCATTACTCACCGACACATTTCCCAGGTCACCCGGCAGGAGCACAGGTGTACTCATTACTCACCGACACATTTCCCTGGTCACCCGGCAGGAGCACAGGTGTACTCATTACTCACCGACACATTTCCCTGGTCACCCGACAGGAGCACAGGTGTGGTCATTACTGACAAATTTCCCTGGTCACCCAGCAGGAGCACAGGTGTACTCATTACTCACCGACAAATTTCCCTGGTCACCCAGCAGGTGCACAGGTGTACTCATTACTCACTGACACATTTCCCAGTCACCCGGCAGGAGCACAGGTGTACTCATTACTCACTGACACATTTCCCAGTCACCCAGCAGGAGCACAGGTGTACTCATTACTCACCGACACATTTCCAGGTCACCCAGCAGGAGCACAGGTGTACTCATTACTCACTGACACGTTTGCCAGGTCACCCGGCAGGAGCACAGGTGTACTCATTACTCACCGACAAATTTCCCTGGTCACCCAGCAGGTGCACAGGTGTACTCATTACTCACCGACACATTTCCCAGGTCACCCGGCAGGTGTACTCATTACTCACCGACACATTTCCCAGGTCACCCGGCAGGAGCACAGGTGTACTCATTACTCACCGACAAATTTCCCTGGTCACCCAGCAGGTGCACAGGTGTACTCATTACTCACCGACAAATTTCCCTGGTCACCCAGCAGGTGCACAGGTGTACTCATTACTCACCGACACATTTCCCAGGTCACCCGGCAGGTGTACTCATTACTCACCGACACATTTCCCAGGTCACCCGGCAGGAGCACAGGTGTACTCATTACTCATCGACACATTTCCCAGGTCACCCGGCAGGTGTACTCATTACTCACCGACACATTTCCCAGGTCACCCGGCAGGAGCACAGGTGTACTCATTACTCACCGACACATGTCCCTGGTCACCCGGCAGGAGCACAGGTGTACTCATTACTCACCAACACATTTTCCAGGTCACCCGGCAGGAGCACAGGAGTGGTCATTACTCACGACACATTTCCCAAGTCACCTAGCAGGAGCACAGGTGTACTCATTACTGACACATTTCCCTGGTCACCCAGCAGGAGCACAGGTGTACTCATTACTCACTGACACATTTCCCAGGTCAACCAGCAGGAGCACAGGTGTACTCATGACTCACGACACATTTCCCAGATCAGCCGGCAGGAGCACAGGTGTGGTCATTACTCACGACACATTTCCCAAGTCACCCAGCAGGAGCACAGGTGTACTCATTACTGACACATTTCCCTGGTCACCCAGCAGGAGCACAGGTGTACTCATTACTCACCGACACATTTCCCTGGTCACCCGGCAGGAGCACAGGTGTGGTCATTACTCACCGTCACATTTCCCTGGTCACCCGGCAGGAGCACAGGTGTACTCATTACTGACACATTTCCCTGGTCACCCAGCAGGAGCACAGGTGTACTCATTACTCACCGACACATTTCCCTGGTCACCCGGCAGGAGCACAGGTGTGGTCATTACTCACCGACACGTTTCCCAAGTCACCCAGCAGGAGCACAGGTGTACTCATTCCTCACCGACACATTTCCCAGGTCACCCGGCAGGAGCACAGGTGTGGTCATTACTCACCGACACGTTTCCCAAGTCACCCAGCAGGAGCACAGGTGTACTCATTCCTCACCGACACATTTCCCAGGTCACCCGGCGGAGTACAGGTGTACTCATTACTCACCGACACATTTCCCAGGTCACCCAGCAGGAGCACAGGTGTGGTCATTACTCACTGACACGTTTGCCAGGTCACCCAGCAGGAGCACAGGTGTACTCATTACTCACCAACACATTTCCCAGGTCACTCGGCAGGAGCACAGGTGTAGTCATTACTCACCAACACATTTCCCTGGTCACCCGGCAGGAGCACAGGTGTGGTCATTACTCACGACATATTTCCCAAGTCACCCAGCAGGAGCACTCATTACTCACCGACACATTTCCCTGGTCCCCCGGCAGGAGCACAGGTGTGGTCATTACTCACCGACACGTTTCCTAAGTCACCCGGCAGGAGCACAGGTGTACTCATTACTCACCGACACATTTCCCTGGTCACCCGGCAGGTGCACATGTGTACTCATTACTCACGGACACATTTCCCTGGTCACCCGGCAGGAGCACAGGTGCACTCATTACTCACCGACACATTTCCCTGGTCACCCGGCAGGAGCACAGGTGTGGTCATTACTCACAGACACATTTCCCAAGTCACCCAGCAGGAGCATAGGTGTACTCATTACTGACACATTTCCCTGGTCACCCAGCAGGAGCACAGGTGTACTCATTACTCACCGACACATTTCCCTGGTCACCCGGCAGGAGCACAGGTGTGGTCATTACTCACCGACACATTTCCCAGGTCACCCGGCAGGAGCACAGGTGTACTCATTCCTCACCGACACATTTCCCAGGTCACCCGGCAGGAGCACAGGTGTACTCATCGACACATTTCCCTGGTCACCCGGCAGGAGCACAGGTGTACTCATTACTCACCGACACATTTCCCAGGTCACCCAGCAGGAGCACATGTGTACTCATTACTCACCGACACATTTCCCTGGTCACCCGGCAGGAGCACAGGTGTGGTCATTACTCAGACACATTTCCCAAGTCACCCAGCAGGAGCACAGGTGTACTCATTACTCACCGACACATTTCCCATGTCACCCGGCAGGAGCACAGGTGTGGTCATTACTCACTGACACATTTCCCAAGTCACCCGGCAGGAGCACAGGTGTACTCATTCCTCACTGACACATTTCCCAGGTCACCCAGCAGGAGCACAAGTGTACTCATTACTCACCGACACATTTCCCAGGTCACCCGGCAGGAGCACAGGTGTACTCATTACTCACCAACACATTTCCCTGGTCACCCGACAGGAGCAAGGTGTGGTCATTACTCACGACATATTTCCCAAGTCACCCAGCAGGAGCACTCATTACTCACTGACACATTTCCCTGGTCCCCCGGCAGGAGCACAGGTGTGGTCATTACTCACCGACACGTTTCCCAAGTCACCCGGCAGGAGCACAGGTGTACTCATTACTCACCGACACATTTCCCTGGTCACCCGGCAGGTGCACATGTGTACTCATTACTCACGGACACATTTCCCTGGTCACCCGGCAGGAGCACAGGTGTACTCATTACTGACACATTTCCCTGGTCACCCAGCAGGAGCACAGGTGTACTCATTACTCACCGACACATTTCCCTGGTCACCCGGCAGGAGCACAGGTGTGGTCATTACTCACCGACACATTTCCCAGGTCACCCGGCAGGAGCACAGGTGTACTCATTCCTCACCGACACATTTCCCAGGTCACCCGGCAGGAGCACAGGTGTACTCATCGACACATTTCCCTGGTCACCCGGCAGGAGCACAGGTGTACTCATTACTCACCGACACATTTCCCAGGTCACCCAGCAGGAGCACATGTGTACTCATTACTCACCGACACATTTCCCTGGTCACCCGGCAGGAGCACAGGTGTGGTCATTACTCAGACACATTTCCCAAGTCACCCAGCAGGAGCACAGGTGTACTCATTACTCACCGACACATTTCCCATGTCACCCGGCAGGAGCACAGGTGTGGTCATTACTCACTGACACATTTCCCAAGTCACCCGGCAGGAGCACAGGTGTACTCATTCCTCACTGACACATTTCCCAGGTCACCCAGCAGGAGCACAGGTGTACTCATTACTCACCGACACATTTCCCAGGTCACCCGGCAGGAGCACAGGTGTACTCATTACTCACCGACAAATTTCCCTGGTCACCCAGCAGGTGCACAGGTGTACTCATTACGCACCGACACATTTCCCAGGTCACCCGGCAGGTGTACTCATTACTCACCGACACATTTCCCAGGTCACCCGGCAGGAGCACAGGTGTACTCATTACTCACCGACACATTTCCCTGGTCACCCGGCAGGAGCACAGGTGTACTCATTACTCACCGACACATTTCCCTGGTCACCCGACAGGAGCACAGGTGTGGTCATTACTGACAAATTTCCCTGGTCACCCAGCAGGAGCACAGGTGTACTCATTACTCACCGACAAATTTCCCTGGTCACCCAGCAGGTGCACAGGTGTACTCATTACTCACTGACACATTTCCCAGTCACCCGGCAGGAGCACAGGTGTACTCATTACTCACTGACACATTTCCCAGTCACCCAGCAGGAGCACAGGTGTACTCATTACTCACCGACACATTTCCCTGGTCACCCGGCAGGAGCACAGGTGTGGTCATTACTCAACGACACATTTCCAGGTCACCCAGCAGGAACACAGGTGTACTCATTACTCACTGACACGTTTGCCAGGTCACCCAGCAGGTGCACAGGTGTACTCATTACTCACCGACACATTTCCCAGGTCACCCGGCAGGTGTACTCATTACTCACCGACACATTTCCCAGGTCACCCGGCAGGAGCACAGGTGTACTCATTACTCACCGACAAATTTCCCTGGTCACCCAGCAGGTGCACAGGTGTACTCATTACTCACCGACAAATTTCCCTGGTCACCCAGCAGGTGCACAGGTGTACTCATTACTCACCGACACATTTCCCAGGTCACCCGGCAGGTGTACTCATTACTCACCGACACATTTCCCAGGTCACCCGGCAGGAGCACAGGTGTACTCATTACTCACCGACACATTTCCCAGGTCACCCGGCAGGTGTACTCATTACTCACCGACACATTTCCCAGGTCACCCGGCAGGAGCACAGGTGTACTCATTACTCACCGACACATGTCCCTGGTCACCCGGCAGGAGCACAGGTGTACTCATTACTCACCAACACATTTTCCAGGTCACCCGGCAGGAGCACAGGAGTGGTCATTACTCATGACACATTTCCCAAGTCACCTAGCAGGAGCACAGGTGTACTCATTACTGACACATTTCCCTGGTCACCCAGCAGGAGCACAGGTGTACTCATTACTCACTGACACATTTCCCAGGTCAACCAGCAGGAGCACAGGTGTACTCATGACTCACGACACATTTCCCAGATCAGCCGGCAGGAGCACAGGTGTGGTCATTACTCACGACACATTTCCCAAGTCACCCAGCAGGAGCACAGGTGTACTCATTACTGACACATTTCCCTGGTCACCCAGCAGGAGCACAGGTGTACTCATTACTCACCGACACATTTCCCTGGTCACCCGGCAGGAGCACAGGTGTGGTCATTACTCACCGACACATTTCCCTGGTCACCCGGCAGGAGCACAGGTGTACTCATTACTGACACATTTCCCTGGTCACCCAGCAGGAGCACAGGTGTACTCATTACTCACCGACACATTTCCCTGATCACCCGGCAGGAGCACAGGTGTGGTCATTACTCACCGACACGTTTCCCAAGTCACCCAGCAGGAGCACAGGTGTACTCATTCCTCACCGACACATTTCCCAGGTCACCCGGCAGCAGCACAGGTGTGGTCATTACTCACCGACACGTTTCCCAAGTCACCCAGCAGGAGCACAGGTGTACTCATTCCTCACCGACACATTTCCCAGGTCACCCGGCGGAGTACAGGTGTACTCATTACTCACCGACACATTTCCCAGGTCACCCAGCAGGAGCACAGGTGTGGTCATTACTCACTGACACGTTTGCCAGGTCACCCAGCAGGAGCACAGGTGTACTCATTACTCACCAACACATTTCCCAGGTCACTCGGCAGGAGCACAGGTGTAGTCATTACTCACCAACACATTTCCCTGGTCACCCGGCAGGAGCACAGGTGTGGTCATTACTCACGACATATTTCCCAAGTCACCCAGCAGGAGCACTCATTACTCACCGACACATTTCCCTGGTCCCCCGGCAGGAGCACAGGTGTGGTCATTACTCACCGACACGTTTCCCAAGTCACCCGGCAGGAGCACAGGTGTACTCATTACTCACCGACACATTTCCCTGGTCACCCGGCAGGTGCACATGTGTACTCATTACTCACGGACACATTTCCCTGGTCACCCGGCAGGAGCACAGGTGTACTCATTACTCACCGACACATTTCCCTGGTCACCCGACAGGAGCACAGGTGTGGTCATTACTCACAGACACATTTCCCAAGTCACCCAGCAGGAGCATAGGTGTACTCATTACTGACACATTTCCCTGGTCACCCAGCAGGAGCACAGGTGTATTCATTACTCACCGACACATTTCCCTGGTCACCCGGCAGGAGCACAGGTGTGGTCATTACTCACCGACACATTTCCCAGGTCACCCGGCAGGAGCACAGGTGTACTCATTCCTCACCGACACATTTCCCAGGTCACCCGGCAGGAGCACAGGTGTACTCATCGACACATTTCCCTGGTCACCCGGCAGGAGCACAGGTGTACTCATTACTCACCGACACATTTCCCAGGTCACCCAGCAGGAGCACATGTGTACTCATTACTCACCGACACATTTCCCTGGTCACCCGGCAGGAGCGCAGGTGTGGTCATTACTCAGACACATTTCCCAAGTCACCCAGCAGGAGCACAGGTGTACTCATTACTCACCGACACATTTCCCATGTCACCCGGCAGGAGCACAGGTGTGGTCATTACTCACTGACACATTTCCCAAGTCACCCGGCAGGAGCACAGGTGTACTCATTCCTCACTGACACATTTCCCAGGTCACCCAGCAGGAGCACAGGTGTACTCATTACTCACCGACACATTTCCCAGGTCACCCGGCAGGAGCACAGGTGTACTCATTACTCACCGACAAATTTCCCTGGTCACCCAGCAGGTGCACAGGTGTACTCATTACTCACCGACACATTTCCCTGGTCACCCGGCAGGTGTACTCATTACTCACCGACACATTTCCAAGGTCACCCGGCAGGAGCACAGGTGTACTCATTACTCACCGACACATTTCCCTGGTCACCCGGCAGGAGCACAGGTGTACTCATTACTCACCAACACATTTTCCAGGTCACCCGGCAGGAGCACAGGTGTACTCATTACTCACTGACACATTTCCCTGGTCACCCGACAGGAGCACAGGTGTGGTCATTACTCACTACACATTTCCCAAGTCACCTAGCAGGAGCACAGGTGTACTCATTACTGACAAATTTCCCTGGTCACCCAGCAGGAGCACAGGTGTACTCATTACTCACCGACACATTTCGCAAGTCCCCCGGCAGGAGCACAGGTGTGGTCATTACTCACTGACACATTTCCCAAGTCACCCGGCAGGAGCACAGGTGTACTCATTCCTCACTGACACATTTCCCTGGTCACCTAGCAGGTGCACAGGTGTACTCATTACTCACGACACATTTCCCAGGTCACCCGGCAGGTGTACTCATTACTCACCGACACATTTCCCAGGTCACCCGGCAGGAGCACAGGTGTACTCATTACTCACCGACACATTTCCCTGGTCACCCAGCAGGAGCACAGGTGTACTCATTACTCACCGACACATTTCCCAGGTCACCCGGCAGGAGCACAGGTGTACTCATTACTCACCGACAAATTTCCCTGGTCACCCAGCAGGTGCACAGGTGTACTCATTACTCACCGACACATTTCCCAGGTCACCCGGCAGGTGTACTCATTACTCACGACACATTTCCCAGGTCACCCGGAAGGAGCACAGGTGTACTCATTACTCACCGACAAATTTCCCTGGTCACCCAGCAGGTGCACAGGTGTACTCATTACTCACCGACACATTTCCCAGGTCACCAGGCAGGTGTACTCATTACTCACCGACACATTTTCCAGGTCACCCGGCAGGAGCACAGGTGTACTCATTACTCACCGACACATTTCCCTGGTCACCCGACAGGAGCACAGGTGTGGTCATTACTCACGACACATTTCCCAAGTCACCTAGCAGGAGCACAGGTGTACTCATTACTCACTGACACATTTCCCAGGTCAACCAGCAGGAGCACAGGTGTACTCATTACTCACGACACATTTCCCAGATCAGTCGGCAGGAGCACAGGTGTGGCCATTACTCACGACACATTTCCCAAGTCACCCAGCAGGAGCACAGGTGTACTCATTACTGACACATTTCCCTGGTCACCCAGCAGGAGCACAGGTGTACTCATTACTCACCGACACATTTCCCTGGTCACCCGGCAGGAGCACAGGTGTGGTCATTACTCACCGACACATTTCCCTGGTCACCCGGCAGGAGCACAGGTGTACTCATTACTGACACATTTCCCTGGTCACCCAGCAGGAGCACAGGTGTACTCATTACTCACCGACACATTTCCCTGGTCACCCGGCAGGAGCACAGGTGTGGTCATTACTCACCGACACGTTTCCCAAGTCACCCAGCAGGAGCACAGGTGTACTCATTACTCACCGACACATTTCCCAGGTCACCCGGCAGGAGCACAGGTGTGGTCATTACTCAACGACACATTTCCAGGTCAACCAGCAGGAGCACAGGTGTACTCATTACTCACGACACATTTCCCAGATCAGTCGGCAGGAGCACAGGTGTGGCCATTACTCACCGACACATTTCCCAAGTCACCCAGCAGGAGCACAGGTGTACTCATTACTGACACATTTCCCTGGTCACCCAGCAGGAGCACAGGTGTACTCATTACTCACCGACACATTTCCCTGGTCACCCGGCAGGAGCACAGGTGTGGTCATTACTCACCGACACATTTCCCTGGTCACCCGGCAGGAGCACAGGTGTACTCATTACTGACACATTTCCCTGGTCACCCAGCAGGAGCACAGGTGTACTCATTACTCACCGACACATTTCCCTGGTCACCCGGCAGGAGCACAGGTGTGGTCATTACTCACCGACACGTTTCCCAAGTCACCCAGCAGGAGCACAGGTGTACTCATTACTCACCGACACATTTCCCATGTCACCCGGCAGGAGCACAGGTGTGGTCATTACTCAACGACACATTTCCAGGTCACCCAGCAGGAGCACAGGTGTACTCATTACTCACTGACACGTTTGCCAGGTCACCCAGCAGGAGCACAGGTGTACTCATTACTCACCAACACATTTCCCAGGTCACTCGGCAGGAGCACAGGTGTACTCATTACTCACCAACACATTTCCCTGGTCACCCGGCAGGAGCACAGGTGTGGTCATTACTCACGACATATTTCCCAAGTCACCCGGCAGGAGCACAGGTGTACTCATTACTCACCGACACATTTCCCTGGTCACCCGGCAGGAGCACAGGTGTGGTCATTACTCACCGACACATTTCCCAGGTCAGTCGGCAGGAGCACAGGTGTGGCCATTACTCACGACACATTTCCCAAGTCACCCAGCAGGAGCACAGGTGTACTCATTACTCACCAACACATTTCCCAGGTCACTCGGCAGGAGCACAGGAGCACTCATTACTCACCGACACATTTCCCTGGTCCCCCGGCAGGAGCACAGGTGTGGTCATTACTCACCGACACGTTTCCCAAGTCACCCGGCAGGAGCACAGGTGTACTCATTACTCACCGACACATTTCCCTGGTCACCCGGCAGGTGCACATGTGTACTCATTACTCACGGACACATTTCCCTGGTCACCCGGCACTCATTACTCACCGACACATTTCCCTGGTCACCCGGCAGGAGCACAGGTGTGGTCATTACTCACCGACACATTTCCCTGGTCACCCGGCAGGAGCACAGGTGTGGTCATTACTTACAGACACATTTCCCAAGTCACCCAGCAGGAGCATAGGTGTACTCATTACTGACACATTTCCCTGGTCACCCAGCAGGAGCACAGGTGTACTCATTACTCACCGACACATTTCCCTGGTCACCCGGCAGGAGCACAGGTGTGGTCATTACTCACCGACACATTTCCCAGGTCACCCGGCAGGAGCACAGGTGTACTCATTCCTCACCGACACATTTCCCAGGTCACCCGGCAGGAGCACAGGTGTACTCATCGACACATTTCCCTGGTCACCCGGCAGGAGCACAGGTGTACTCATTACTCACCGACACATTTCCCAGGTCACCCAGCAGGAGCACATGTGTACTCATTACTCACCGACACATTTCCCTGGTCACCCGGCAGGAGCACAGGTGTGGTCATTACTCAGACACATTTCCCAAGTCACCCAGCAGGAGCACAGGTGTACTCATTACTCACCGACACATTTCCCATGTCACCCGGCAGGAGCACAGGTGTGGTCATTACTCACTGACACATTTCCCAAGTCACCCGGCAGGAGCACAGGTGTACTCATTCCTCACTGACACATTTCCCAGGTCACCCAGCAGGAGCACAGGTGTACTCATTACTCACCGACAAATTTCCCTGGTCACCCAGCAGGTGCACAGGTGTACTCATTACTCACCGACACATTTCCCAGGTCACCCGGCAGGTGTACTCATTACTCACCGACACATTTCCCAGGTCACCCGGCAGGTGTACTCATTACTCACCGACACATTTCCCAGGTCACCCGGCAGGAGCACAGGTGTACTCATTACTCACCGACACATTTCCCTGGTCACCCGGCAGGAGCACAGGTGTACTCATTACTCACCAACACATTTTCCAGGTCACCCGGCAGGAGCACAGGTGTACTCATTACTCACCGACACATTTCCCTGGTCACCCGACAGGAGCACAGGTGTGGTCATTACTCACGACACATTTCCCAAGTCACCTAGCAGGAGCACAGGTGTACTCATTACTGACACATTTCCCTGGTCACCCAGCAGGAGCACAGGTGTACTCATTACTCACTGACACATTTCCCAGGTCACCCAGCAGGAGCACATGTGTACTCATTACTCACCAACACATTTCCCTGGTCACCCGGCAGGAGCACAGGTGTACTCATTACTCACCGACACATTTCCCAGGTCACCCGGCAGGAGCACAGGTGTACTCATTACTCACCGACAAATTTCCCTGGTCACCCGGCAGGAGCACAGGTGTGGTCATTACTCACCGACACTTTTCCCAAGTCACCTGGCAGGAGCACAGGTGTACTCATTACTCACCGACCCATTTCCCTGGTCACCCGGCAGGAGCACAGGTGTGATCATTACTCACCGACACATTTCCCAGTTCACCCAGCAGGAGCACAGGTGTACTCATTACTCACTGCCACATTTCCCAGGTCACCCGGCAGGAGCACAGGTGTGGTCATTACTCACCGACAAATTTCCCTGGTCACCCGGCAGGAGCACAGGTGTGGTCATTACTCACCGACACTTTTCCCAAGTCACCTGGCAGGAGCACAGGTGTACTCATTACTCACCGACCCATTTCCCTAGTCACCCGACAGGAGCACAGGTGTGAACATTACTCACCGACACTTTTCCCAAGTCACCTGGCAGGAGCACAGGTGTACTCATTACTCACCGACCCATTTCCCTGGTCACCCGGCAGGAGCACAGGTGTGGTCATTACTCACCGACACATTTCCCAGTTCACCCGGCAGGAGCACAGGTGTACTCATTACTCACTGACAAATTTCCCTGGTCACCCGGCAGGAGCACAGGTGTGGTCATTACTCACCGACACTTTTCCCAAGTCACCTGGCAGGAGCACAGGTGTACTCATTACTCACCGACCCATTTCCCTGGTCACCCGGCAGGAGCACAGGTGTGGTCATTACTCACCGACACTTTTCCCAAGTCACCTGGCAGGAGCACAGGTGTACTCATTACTCACCGACCCATTTCCCTGGTCACCCGGCAGGAGCACAGGTGTGGTCATTACTCACCGACACATTTCCCAGTTCACCCGGCAGGAGCACAGGTGTACTCATTACTCACTGACACATTTCCCAGGTCACCCGGCAGGAGCACAGGTGTACTCATTACTCACCGACACGTTTGCCAGGTCACCCAGCAGGAGCACAGGTGTACTCATTACTCACCAACACATTTCCCAGGTCACCGGGCAGGAGCACAGGTGTACTCATTACTCACCGACACATTTCCCTGGTCACCCGACAGGAGCACAGGTGTGGTCATTACTCACCGACCCATTTCCCTGGTCACCCGGCAGGAGCACAGGTGTGGTCATTACTCACCGACACATTTCCCAGTTCACCCGGCAGGAGCACAGGTGTACTCATTACTCACTGACAAATTTCCCTGGTCACCCGGCAGGAGCACAGGTGTGGTCATTACTCACCGACACTTTTCCCAAGTCACCTGGCAGGAGCACAGGTGTACTCATTACTCACCGACCCATTTCCCTGGTCACCCGGCAGGAGCACAGGTGTGGTCATTACTCACCGACACTTTTCCCAAGTCACCTGGCAGGAGCACAGGTGTACTCATTACTCACCGACCCATTTCCCTGGTCACCCGGCAGGAGCACAGGTGTGGTCATTACTCACCGACACATTTCCCAGGTCACCCGGCAGGAGCACAGGTGTACTCATTACTCACTGACACATTTCCCTGGTCACCCGGCAGGAGCACAGGTGTACTCATTACTCACGACACATTTCCCAAGTCACCTAGCAGGAGCACAGGTGTACTCATTACTGACACATTTCCCTGGTCACCCAGCAGGAGCACAGGTGTGGTCATTACTCACCGACACATTTCCCAGGTCACCCAGCAGGAGCACAGGTGTACTCATTACTGACACATTTCCCAGGTCACCCGGCAGGAGCACAGGTGTACACATTACTCACCGACACGTTTGCCAGGTCACCCGGCAGGAGCACAGGTGTACTTATTACTCACCGACACATTTCCCAGGTCACCCGGCAGGAGCACAGGTGTACTCATTACTCACCGACACATTTCCCTGGTCACCCGACAGGAGCACAGGTGTGGTCATTACTCACGACACATTTCCCAAGTCACCAAGCAGGAGCACAGGTGTACTCATTACTGACACATTTCCCTGGTCACCCAGCAGGAGCACAGGTGTATCATTACTCACTGACACATTTCCCAGGTCACCCAGCAGGAGCACATGTGTACTCATTACTCACCAACACATTTCCCTGGTCACCCGGCAGGAGCACAGGTGTACTCATTACTCACCGACACATTTCCCAAGTCACCCGGCAGGAGCACAGGTGTACTCATTCCTCACTGACACATTTCCCAGGTCACCCAGCAGGAGCACAGGTGTACTCATTACTCACCGACACATTTCCCAGGTCACCCGGCAGGAGCACAGGTGTACTCATTACTCACCGACAAATTTCCCTGGTCACCCGGCAGGAGCACAGGTGTGGTCATTACTCACCGACACTTTTCCCAAGTCACCTGGCAGGAGCACAGGTGTACTCATTACTCACCGACCCATTTCCCTGGTCACCCGGCAGGAGCACAGGTGTGGTCATTACTCACCGACACATTTCCCAGTTCACCCAGCAGGAGCACAGGTGTACTCATTACTCACTGCCACATTTCCATGGTCACCCGGCAGGAGCACAGGTGTACTCATTACTCACCGACAAATTTCCCTGGTCACCCGGCAGGAGCACAGGTGTGGTCATTACTCACCGACACTTTTCCCAAGTCACCTGGCAGGAGCACAGGTGTACTCATTACTCACTGACCCATTTCCCTGGTCACCCGGCAGGAGCACAGGTGTTGTCATTACTCACCGACAAATTTCCCTGGTCACCCGGCAGGAGCACAGGTGTGGTCATTACTCACCGACACTTTTCCCAAGTCACCTGGCAGGAGCACAGGTGTACTCATTACTCACTGACCCATTTCCCTGGTCACCCGGCAGGAGCACAGGTGTACTCATTACTCACCGACACATTTCCCAGTTCACCCGGCAGGAGCACAGGTGTACTCATTACTCACTGACAAATTTCCCTGGTCACCCGGCAGGAGCACAGGTGTGGTCATTACTCACCGACACTTTTCCCAAGTCACCTGGCAGGAGCACAGGTGTACTCATTACTCACCGACCCATTTCCCTGGTCACCCGGCAGGAGCACAGGTGTGGTCATTACTCACCGACACATTTCCCAGTTCACCCGGCAGGAGCACAGGTGTACTCATTACTCACTGACACATTTCCCAGGTCACCCGGCAGGAGCACAGGTGTACTCATTACTGACACATTTCCCAGGTCACCCGGCAGGAGCACAGGTGTACACATTACTCACCGACACGTTTGCCAGGTCACCCGGCAGGAGCACAGGTGTACTTATTACTCACCGACACATTTCCCAGGTCACCCGGCAGGAGCACAGGTGTACTCATTACTCACCGACACATTTCCCTGGTCACCCGACAGGAGCACAGGTGTGGTCATTACTCACGACACATTTCCCAAGTCACCAAGCAGGAGCACAGGTGTACTCATTACTGACACATTTCCCTGGTCACCCAGCAGGAGCACAGGTGTATCATTACTCACTGACACATTTCCCAGGTCACCCAGCAGGAGCACATGTGTACTCATTACTCACCAACACATTTCCCTGGTCACCCGGCAGGAGCACAGGTGTACTCATTACTCACCGACACATTTCCCAAGTCACCCGGCAGGAGCACAGGTGTACTCATTCCTCACTGACACATTTCCCAGGTCACCCAGCAGGAGCACAGGTGTACTCATTACTCACCGACACATTTCCCAGGTCACCCGGCAGGAGCACAGGTGTACTCATTACTCACCGACAAATTTCCCTGGTCACCCGGCAGGAGCACAGGTGTGGTCATTACTCACCGACACTTTTCCCAAGTCACCTGGCAGGAGCACAGGTGTACTCATTACTCACCGACCCATTTCCCTGGTCACCCGGCAGGAGCACAGGTGTGGTCATTACTCACCGACACATTTCCCAGTTCACCCAGCAGGAGCACAGGTGTACTCATTACTCACTGCCACATTTCCATGGTCACCCGGCAGGAGCACAGGTGTACTCATTACTCACCGACAAATTTCCCTGGTCACCCGGCAGGAGCACAGGTGTGGTCATTACTCACCGACACTTTTCCCAAGTCACCTGGCAGGAGCACAGGTGTACTCATTACTCACTGACCCATTTCCCTGGTCACCCGGCAGGAGCACAGGTGTTGTCATTACTCACCGACAAATTTCCCTGGTCACCCGGCAGGAGCACAGGTGTGGTCATTACTCACCGACACTTTTCCCAAGTCACCTGGCAGGAGCACAGGTGTACTCATTACTCACTGACCCATTTCCCTGGTCACCCGGCAGGAGCACAGGTGTACTCATTACTCACCGACACATTTCCCAGTTCACCCGGCAGGAGCACAGGTGTACTCATTACTCACTGACAAATTTCCCTGGTCACCCGGCAGGAGCACAGGTGTGGTCATTACTCACCGACACTTTTCCCAAGTCACCTGGCAGGAGCACAGGTGTACTCATTACTCACCGACCCATTTCCCTGGTCACCCGGCAGGAGCACAGGTGTGGTCATTACTCACCGACACATTTCCCAGTTCACCCGGCAGGAGCACAGGTGTACTCATTACTCACTGACACATTTCCCAGGTCACCCGGCAGGAGCACAGGTGTACTCATTACTCACCGACACGTTTGCCAGGTCACCCAGCATGAGCACAGGTGTACTCATTACTCACCGACACGTTTGCCAGGTCACCCAGCATGAGCACAGGTGTACTCATTACTCACCAACACATTTCCCAGGTCACCGGGCAGGAGCACAGGTGTACTCATTACTCACCGACACATTTCCCTGGTCACCCGACAGGAGCACAGGTGTGGTCATTACTCACCGACACATTTCCCAGTTCACCCAGCAGGAGCACAGGTGTACTCATTACTCACCGACACATTTCCCAGGTCACCCAGCAGGAGCACAGGTGTACTCATTACTCACCGACACATTTCCCAGGTCACCGGGCAGGAGCACAGGTGTACTCATTACTCACCGACACATTTCCCTGGTCACCCGACAGGAGCACAGGTGTACTCATTACTCAGACACAATTCCCTGGTCACCCGGCAGGAGCACAGGTGTACTCATTACTCACCGACACATTTCCCAGGTCACCCGGCAGGAGCACAGGTGTGGTCATTACTCACCGACACATTTCCCAAGTCACCCAGCAGGAGCACAGGTGTACTCATTACTCACCGACACATTTCCCAAGTCATCTGGCAGGAGCACAGGTGTACTCATTACTCACCGACCCATTTCCCTGGTCACCCGGCAGGAGCACAGGTGTGGTCATTACTCACCGACACATTTCCCAGTTCACCCGGCAGGAGCACAGGTGTACTCATTACTCACTGACACATTTCCCAGGTCACCCGGCAGGAGCACAGGTGTACTCATTACTCACCGACACGTTTGCCAGGTCACCCAGCATGAGCACAGGTGTACTCATTACTCACCGACACGTTTGCCAGGTCACCCAGCAGGAGCACAGGTGTACTCATTACTCACCAACACATTTCCCAGGTCACCGGGCAGGAGCACAGGTGTACTCATTACTCACCGACACATTTCCCTGGTCACCCGACAGGAGCACAGGTGTGGTCATTACTCACCGACACATTTCCCAGTTCACCCAGCAGGAGCACAGGTGTACTCATTACTGACACATTTCCCAGGTCACCCGGCAGGAGCACAGGTGTACACATTACTCACCGACACGTTTGCCAGGTCACCCGGCAGGAGCACAGGTGTACTTATTACTCACCGACACATTTCCCAGGTCACCCCACAGGTGCACTCATTACTCACTGACACATTTCCCAGGTCACCCGGCAGGAGCACAGGTGCTCTCATTACTCACCGACACATTTCCCAGGTCACCCGGCAGGAGCACAGGTGCTCTCATTACTGACCGACACATTTCCCAGGTCACCCGGCAGGAGCACAGGTGCTCTCATTACTCACCGACACATTTCCCAGGTCACCCGGCAGGAGCACAGGTGTACTCATTACTCACTGACACATTTCCCAGGTCACCCGGCAGGAGCACAGGTGTACTCATTACTCACTGACACATTTCCCAGGTCACCCGGCAGGAGCACAGGTGTACTCATTACTCACCGACACATTTCCCAGGTCTCCCGGCAGGAGCAGCACAGGTGTACTCATTACTCACCGACACATTTCCCAGGTCACCCAGCAGGAGCACAGGTGCTCTCATTACTCACCGACACATTTCCCAGGTCGCCCGTCAGGAGCACAGGTGTACTCATTACTCACCGACACATTTCCCAGGTCTCCCGGCAGGAGCAGCACAGGTGTACTCATTATTTACCGACATATTTCCCAAGTCACCCAGCAGGGGCACTCATTACTCACCGACACATTTCCCTGGTCACCCGGCAGGAGCACAGGTGTGGTCATTACTCACCGACACGTTTCCCAAGTCACCCGGCAGGAGCACAGGTGTACTCATTCCTCACTGACACATTTCCCAGGTCACCCAGCAGGAGCACAGGTGTACTCATTACTCACTGACACATTTCCCAGTCACCCAGCAGGAGCACATGTGTACTCATTACTCACCAACACATTTTCCAGGTCACCCGGCAGGAGCACAGGTGTACTCATTACTCACCGACACATTTCCCTGGTCACCCGACAGGAGCACAGGTGTGGTCATTACTCACGACACATTTCCCAAGTCACCTAGCAGGAGCACAGGTGTACTCATTACTCACCGACACATTTCTCTGGTCACCCGGCAGGAGCACAGGTGTGGTCATTACTCACAGACACATTTCCCAAGTCACCCAGCAGGAGCACAGGTGTACTCATTACTCACCGCCACATTTCCCAGGTCACCCAGCAGGAGCACAGGTGTACTCATTACTCACCGACAAATTTCCCTGGTCACCCGGCAGGAGCACAGGTGTGGTCATTACTCACCGACACATTTCCCAGGTCACCCGGCAGGAGCACAGATGCACTTATTACTCACCGACACGTTTGCCAGGTCACCCAGCAGGAGCACAGGTGTACTCATTACTCACCAACACATTTCCCTGGTCACCGGGCAGGAGCACAGGTGTACTCATTACTCACCGACACATTTCCCTGGTCACCCGACAGGAGCACAGGTGTGGTCATTATTCACCGACACATTTCCCAAGTCACCCAGCAGGAGCACAGGTGTACTCATTACTCACTGACACATTTCCCAGGTCACCCAGCAAGAGCTCAGGTGTACTCATTACTCACCGACACATTTCCCAGGTCACCCGGCAGGAGCACAGGTGTACTCATTACTCACAGACACATTTCCATGGTCACCCAGCAGGAGCACAGGTGTACTCATTACTCACAGACACATTTCCCTGGTCAACCGGCAGGAGCACAGGTGTGGTCATTATTCACCGACACATTTCCCCAGTCACCCAGCAGGAGCACAGGTGTACTCATTACTCACCGACACATTTCCCAGGTCACCCAGCAGGAGCACAGGTGCTCTCATTACTCACCAACACATTTCCCAGGTCGCCCGTCAGGAGCACAGGTGTACTCATTACTCACCGACACATTTGCAAAGGTCACCCGGCAGGAGCACAGGTGTACTCATTACTCACTGACACATTTCCCAGGTCATCCGGCAGGAGCACAGGTGTACTTATTACTCACTGACACGTTTCCCAGGTTATCCGGCAGGAGCACAGGTGTACTCATTTCTCACCGACAGATTTTCCAGGTCACCCGGCAGGTGCACAGGTGTACTCATTCCTCACCAACATGTTTCCCAGGTCACCCGGCAGGAGCACAGGTGCACTCATTATTCACTGACACATTTCCCAGGTCACACTGCAGGTGCACAGGTGTACTCATTATTCACTGACACATTTCCCAGGTCACCCGGCAGGAGCACAGGTGTACTCATTCCTCACCGACACGTTTCCCAGGTCACCCGGCAGGAGCACAGGTGCACTCATTATTCACTGACACATTTCCCAGGTCACACTGCAGGTGCACAGGTGTACTCATTTCTCACTGACACGTTTCCCAGGTCACCCAGCAGGTGCTCACCTCACAGCCCCATTACAGTACAGCACCCCTCTCCCCTCACAGCCCCATCACAGTACAGCACCCCTCTTCCCTCACAGCCCCATCACAGTACAGCACCCCTCTCCCCTCACAGCCCCTTCCCAGTACAACAACCCTCTTCCCTCACAGCCCCATCACAGTACAGCACCTCTCCCATCACAGCCCCATCACAGTACAGCACCTCTTCCCTCACAGCCCCATCACAGTACAGCACCTCTCCCATCACAGTACAGTACACCTCTCCCGTCACAGCCCCATCACAGTACAGTACACCTCTCCCGTCACAGCCCCATCACAGTACAGTACACCTCTCCCCTTACAGCCCCATCACAGTACAGCACCTCTCCCATCACAGTACAGTACACCTCTCCCCTCAAAGCCCCATCACAGTACAGCATTTCTTCCATCACAGTACAGTACACCTCTCCCCTCAAAGCCCCATCACAGTACAGCATTTCTCCCCTCACAGCCCCATCACAGTACAGCACCCCCTCCCATCACAGCACCTCTCTCCCCTCACAGCCTTATCACAGTACAGCGCACCTCTCCCCTCACAGCCCTATCACAGTACAGCACCTCTCCCCTCACAGCCCCATCACAGTACAGCACCTCTCCCCTCACAGCCCCATCACAGTACAGCACCTCTCCCCTCACAGCCCCATCACAGTACAGCACCTCTCCCCTCACAGCCCCATCACAGTACAGCACCCCCTCCCATCACAGCACCTCTCCCCTCACAGCCCTATCACAGTACTGCGCACCTCTCCCCTCACAGCCCTATCACAGTACGGCGCACCTCTCCCCTCACAGCCCCATCACAGTACAGCACCTCTCCCCTCACAGCCCCATCACAGTACAGCACCTCTCTCCCCTCACAGTCCCATCACAGTACAGCACCTCTCCCCTCACAGCCCCATCACAGTACAGCACCTCTCCCCTCACAGCCCCATCACAGTACAGCACCTCTCTCCCCTCACAGCCCCATCAGAGTACAGCACATCTCCCCTCACAGCCCCATCACAGTACAGCACCTCTCTCTCCTCACAGTCCCATCACAGTACAGCACCCCTCTCCCCTCACAGCCCCATCACAGTACAGCACCTCTCCCCTCACAGCCCCATCACAGTACAGCATCTCTCTCCCCTCACTGTCCCATCACAGTACAGCACCTCTCCCCTCACAGCCCCATCACAGTACAGCACCTCTCCCCTCACAGCCCCATCACAGTACAGCACCTCTCTCCCCTCACAGCCCCATCAGAGTACAGCACATCTCCCCTCACAGCCCCATCACAGTACAGCACCTCTCTCCCCTCACAGTCCCATCACAGTACAGCACCTCTCTCCCCTCACAGTCCCATCACAGTACAGCACCCCTCTCCCCTCACAGCCCCATCACAGTACAGCACCTCTCCCCTCACAGCCCCATCACAGTACAGCACCCCTCTCCCCTCACAGACCCCATCACAGTACAGTACACCTCTCCCCTCACAGCCCCCATCACAGTACAGCACCTCTTCCCTCACAGCCCCCATCACAGTACAGTACACCTCTCCCCTCACAGCCCCATCACAGTACAGCACCTCTTCCCTCACAGCCCCATCCCAGTACAGCACCTCTCCCCTCACAGTCCCATCACAGTACAGTACACCTCTTCCCTCACAGCCCCATCATAGTACATCACCTCTCCCCTCACAGCCCCATCACAGTACAGCACCTCTCCTCTCACAGCCCCCATCACAGTACAGTACACCTCACAGCCCCATCACAGTACAGTACACCTCTCCCCTCACAGCCCCATCACAGTACAGAACCTCTCCTCTCACAGCCCCCATTACAGTACAGTACACCTCTCCCCTCACAGCCCCATCACAGTACATCACCTCTCCCCTCACAGCCCCATCACAGTACAGCACCTCTCTCCTCTCACAGCCCCATCACAGTACAGCACCTCTCTCCCCTCACAGCCCCATCACAGTACAGCACCTCTCCCCTCACAGTCCCATCACAGTACAGTACACCTCTTCCCTCACAGTCCCATCACAGTACAGTACACCTCTTCCCTCACAGCCCCATCATAGTACATCACCTCTTCCCTCACAGCCCCATCACAGTACAGTACACCTCTCCTCTCACAGCCCCCATCACAGTACAGTACACCTCTTCCCTCACAGCCCCATTACAGTACAGTACACCTCTCCCCTCACAGCCCCATCACAGTACATCACCTCTCCCCTCACAGCCCCATCACTGTACAGCACCTCTCCCCTCACAGCCCCATCACAGTACAGTACACCTCTCCCCTCACAGCCCCATCACAGTACAGTACACCTCTCCCCTCACAGCCCCATCACAGTACAGTACACCTCTCCCCTCACAGCCCCATCACAGTACAGCACCTCTCCCCTCACAGCCCCATCACAGTACATTACTTTTTTATTTTCTACATGCAATGATGTTCTAATCCCCATGGAATCTGTTTAGTTCTGTGGATTTTGCTCTAGGCACGATGATAACGCTGCAAAAGATGCCTGGCTCCCTGTATGCTGTGCAACCTAATGGCCTAGAAACTGGTCTCTATATTGCTATTAATGGCGGGATCCTTGGATCTAATCTCTATATAGGTTTCTCTTTAAGTCTGAGGATTTTGCTCTAGACTAGATGATGACACTGATAAAGATATGTCTGGCTCGCTGTAGGCTGCTCAGCCTAGTGGGCTAATTCCTGGTCTTGTCCCTAGTAGTGATGGTGAGTTCCCTGGTTCTAGTCCCATGTGGGTTACTGTTTAGCTCTGAGCATTTTGTTCTGGGCTAGATGATAACACTGTGAAACGGAAGCCTGGGTTACCATGTGCTGCGTGGCCTAGTGGGTAATACCCCTTTTCCACCTGTGTAGCACGGGTCGCAGCCGTGTCACCTGACACGGCTGCGACCCGTGCTACAGCCCCTTCAGGACAGCGCTCACAAACCCAGCGCCGCCCTCCCATACACTGTATTCACACTAGACAGCTAGCCGGGTTTAACACGTGTTCAACCCGGGAAGGATTCCCGGATCACTTGATTTGGGAATTTGCCAGGGGACCCTTTTCCACTAGGGAAAAACACGGGTAAATGCGCGCCACCACACATTTACCCGTGTTTCTTAGAGCTAGTGGAAAAGGGGTATAAGTAGCTGCTTTCTATACTGGCGATGACGGTGGATTCCCCGGTTCTACTCCCATGTGGGTTACTTTTTAGTTCTGTGGATTTAGCACTGGGCTCGATGATAAGTTAACACTGAGAAGTGTTAGCCTGGGTAACTATGGCCTAGTGGGTAAGTAACCGTTCTCTGTACTGGTGATGATGGTGGGTTCCCTGGTTCGAGTCCCATGTGGGTTACTGTTTAGTTCTGTGGATTTTGCACTGGGCTAGATGATAACACTGAGAAACTGAAGCTTGGGTTACTGTGGGCTGCGTAGCCTAGTGGGTAAGTAGCCGTTCTCTATGATGGTGGGTTCTCCGGTTCTAGTCCCATGTGGGTTACTGTTTAGTTCTGTGCATTTTGCACTGGTCTAGATGATAACACTGAGAAACGGAAATCTGGATTACTGTGGGCTGCGTAGCCTAGTGGGTAAGTAGCCGTTCTCTATGATGGTGGGTTCCCCGGTTCTAGTCCCATGTGGGTTACTGTTTAGTTCTGTGCATTTTGCACTGGTCTAGATGATAACACTGAGAAACGGAAATCTGGATTACTGTGGGCTGCGTGGCCTAGTGGGAATGTAGCTGATCTCTATACTGGAGATGATGGTGGGTTTCCCGGTTTGAGTCCCATGTGGGTTACTGTTTAGTTCTGTGGATTTTGCACTGGGCTAGATGATAACACTGAGGAACGGAAGCCTGGATTACTGTGGGCTGCGTAGCCTAGTGGGTAAGTAGCTGTTCTCTATACTGGCAATGACGGTAGGTTCCCCGGTTCAAATCCTCCAGCAGCCTTCCCTCCAGGACAGGTCTGGCCAACCTGTGGCTCTCCAGCTGTAGTGAAGCTACAAGTCTCAGCATGCTGGGACTTGTGGTGTCACAACTGGTGGAGAGCCGCAGATTGGCCACACCTGCTTTAGCACCCTGGATAATGACCCTGCTGGATGATGAAAGTCTCTGCCTGCAGGATGATGGAAGTCTGACTGCGGCCCCCCCCTCTCTGACAGCCATGGTGAGTCCCTGTAACAAGGTGCGTCATGTGGAGGGTACATAGTCAGGGCAAGCTGGAGATCTGAGCCAGGATACCCCCGTCATTGCCAGTAGGGAGGGCAGCTACAGGGCACAGAGATACGCAGCTCCAATTTATGGTTTATTTATGGTCCCATACAAAATAATTAAAATCTTTTATTGAGCTCAACCCAGGATTCCAAACCCAGCCTCCATCACCAGAGAGTACACGGTGTCAGCCCCCATACCCATCACCACAGAGTACACGGTGTCAGCCCCCATACCCACCGAGCCACAGCAGGCTTCATAGAGAGGAGGTGATCTTTCTCATTGTTATCAATCACCCCAGTGCAATGGCCAATATATAGCAACACTAGGTCACTATGGGATTAGAACCCCAGCCTCAGGCACTATAGAGCAGCTGCCGACATACAGACTGAGCCACAGCAGCTCTTATAGTGATGAGAAGATTCTCCTTACTGTTATCAGTGCAATGGCCAATATATAACAAAACACGCACACGGTGGGATATGAACCACAGTCTCCGCCAGCATAAAGTACAAGGCACCTGCCTCCATACCAAGCCATTGCAGGAAGTATAATGCATACAGGACTTCTCTCAGTGCATTGGCCAATGTATAACAAAATACGCACATGGTGGGATTCCAACCACCGTCTCCACCAAAACTAAAGACAGGGAACCTGACCCCCATAGCAGCTGAGCCATTGCTGCTTGTAGAGAGGTGTGGGGAATTTTCTACTCCTTGCTCTCAGTTATCCCAGTGCAATGCCCAATATATAGCAAATGAAGCTCCCGGTGGGATTTGAAACCCAGGGGTCATTCCGAGTTGATTGCACGTAGTAACTTATTGCACCTGGTGCGATCAACTAGACGCGGCCTATAGGGGAGTGTATTTCTGCATAGCATGCTGTGATCGCTTGTGCAGCCCTCCTATGCTAAAACAGTTTTGTGTAGCACTAGACCAGGGTCAGAGTTACTTACCCTGTGCGATCGATCCAGCGATGAAGGTCCCGGAATTGACGTCAGACATCCGCCCTCCAAACGCCTGGACACGCCTGCGTTGGACTCACCACTCCCAGAAAACGGTGAGTTGCCGTCCCGGAACGCCTTCCTGCTGTCAATCTTCTAGCGATCGCTTTCTTCATTCTTTCTTTCTTCATTCTTCTGTCGTTGCCTGGCAACGGCCGTCACTGGGCAACGACGCGCGTGCGCATTGCGACCACTGTGCAGGCACGGAACCGACCCGTTCACACCACTGCGACATCCAGCAGCATGCAAACGGGTCGGAATGACGCTCAAAGTCTCTATAGCCACACAGGACCTGCCTCCATACCCCGCCAGCCATTGCAGACTTTTTAAGGTGAGCTTTATCTCATTGTTACCAATTACCCCAAAGCAATGGCCAAACTATAGCGAGGCTCTATTGTCGTCTCCTGGTGCTCCCTCTCATCACTACTCTGCTCGGGGGGAGGAGTTTTTTGCGTAATGACGTATTTGCGTTGTGTCGTCACAATGCAAATGCGTCATTATGCGAAACTCCGCCCCCGAGCGGAGTACTAATGACGTGGAGGAGGGGGAGCCAGGGAACTAGTACCCCTTTCACACCGCAGCTTGTACCCGGTAATTTGCCGTTTTTACTGGCTTCCTAAACGGTTCGAGCTGCGATGTGAAAGGGTCACCTTCAAATTACCGTTTACAAAATACCGGTATTTTGAAACGGTAAAAAAGCAGGGTCCTACCCGTTTCAGACCCGTTTCATTGTGCAGTGTGAAAGGGTCTGAAACGGTATTTGCAAGACCCAGCAGGTCATAGGCTGTCTCCATGTGTGATGTCACCAGGCAGAAGCAGGAAATAAACATTTAAAATGACAAAAACTGTTTTGTATGGGTGAAACGGGTTCAGTGTGAAAGGTACCAAAACGGTAATGAAATGGTAATATACTGGTTACACCATGCGATGTAAAGGGGGTTTAACTGCTCAGACCCATTTAAAAAACTGTTTCAAAAGCAGGTTTTGCGATGTGAAAGCAGCATAGGAGACCAGGACAGAGCAAAGGGAGGGGGGATATACTACCATGCGGGCACTGAAAACACATTACTGGCATTACACAGCCCCGGTAACTAGCATTACACTGTGCAATGTCAGTTGTCAGGGCTGTGTGTAATGTCAGTTACCAGGGCTGTGTGTAATGCCAGTTACCAGGGCTGTGTGTAATACCAGTTACCAGGGCTGTGTAATGCCAGTTGCCAGGGCTGTGTGTAATGCCAGTTACCAGGGCTGTGTGTAATGTCAGTTACCAGAGCTGTGTGTATTGTCAGTTACCAGGGCTGTGTGTAATGCCAGTTACCAGGGCTGTGTGTAATGCCAGTTACCAGGGCTGTATAATGTCAGTTACCAGGGCTGTGTAATGTCAGTTACCAGGGCTGTGTGTAATGCCAGTTACCAGGGCTGTGTGTAATGTCAGTTACCAGGGCTGTGTGTAATGCCAGTTACCAGGGCTGTGTGTAATGTCAGTTACCAGGGCTGTGTGTAATGCCAGTTGCCAGGGCTGTGTAATGCCAGTTGCCAGGGCTGTGTAATGTCAGTTACCAGGGCTGTGTAATACCAGTTGCCAGGGCTGTGTGTAATGTCAGTTGCCAGGGCTGTGTGTAATGCCAGTTACCAGGGCTGTGTGTAATGTCAGTTACCAGGGCTGTGTGTAATGTCAGTTACCAGGGCTGTGTGTAATGTCAGTTACCAGGGCTGTGTGTAATGTCAGTTACCAGGGCTGTGTGTAATGCCAGTTGTCAGGGCTGTGTGTAATGTCAGTTACCAGGGCTGTGTGTAATGCCAGTTACCAGGGCTGTGTGTAATGTCAGTTACCAGGGCTGTGTGTAATGTCAGTTACCAGGGCTGTATGTAATGTCAGTTACCAGGGCTGTGTGTAATGTCAGTTACCAGGGCTGTGTGTAATGTCAGTTACCAGGGCTGTGTGTAATGTCAGTTACCAGGGCTGTGTGTAATGCCAGTTGCCAGGGCTGTGTGTAATGCCAGTTACCAGGGCTGTGTGTAATGTCAGTTGTCAGGGCTGTGTGTAATGTCAGTTACCAGGGCTGTGTGTAATGCCAGTTACTAGGGCTGTGTAATGTCAGTTGCCAGGGCTGTGTGTAATGTCAGTTACCAGGGCTGTGTGTAATGCCCGTTGTCAGGGCTGTGTGTAATGTCAGTTGTCAGGGCTGTGTGTAATGTCAGTTACCAGGGCTGTGTGTAATGCCCGTTGTCAGGGCTGTGTGTAATGTCAGTTGTCAGGGCTGTGTGTAATGTCAGTTACCAGGGCTGTGTGTAATGCCCGTTGTCAGGGCTGTGTGTAATGTCAGTTGTCAGGGCTGTGTGTAATGTCAGTTACTAGGGCTGTGTAATGTCAGTTGCCAGGGCTGTGTGTAATGTCAGTTACCAGGGCTGTGTGTAATGTCAGTTACCAGGGCTGTGTGTAATGCCAGTTACCAGGGCTGTGTGTAATGCCCGTTGTCAGGGCTGTGTGTAATGCCAGTTACCAGGGCTGTGTGTAATGCCAGTTGCCAGGGCTGTGTAATGTCAGTTACCAGGGCTGTGTAATACCAGTTGCCAGGGCTGTGTGTAATGCCAGTTACCAGGGCTGTGTGTAATGCCAGTTGCCAGGGCTGTGTGTAATGCCAGTTACCAGGGCTGTGTGTAATGCCAGTTGTCAGGGCTGTGTGTAATGCCAGTTACCAGGGCTGTGTGTAATGTCAGTTACCAGGGCTGTGTAATGCCAGTTGCCAGGGCTGTGTAATGCCAGTTACCAGGGCTGTGTAATGTCAGTTACCAGGGCTGTGTAATGCCAGTTACCAGGGCTGTGTGTAATACTAGTTACCAGGGCTGTGTGTAATGTCAGTTACCAGAGCTGTGTGTAATGCCAGTTACCAGGGCTGTGTGTAATACCAGTTACCAGGGCTGTGTGTAATGCCAGTTACCAGGGCTTTGTGTAATGTCAGTTACCAGGGCTGTGTGTAATGTCAGTTACCAGGGCTGTGTGTAATGTCAGTTACCAGGGCTGTGTGTAATGCCAGTTACCAGGGCTGTGTGTAATGCCAGTTGTCAGGGCTGTGTGTAATGTCAGTTACCAGGGCTGTGTGTAATGTCAGTTACCAGGGCTGTGTGTAATGCCAGTTACCAGGGCTGTGTGTAATGTCAGTTACCACGGCTGTGTGTAATACCAGTTACCAGGGCTGTGTGTAATGCCAGTTACCAGGGCTTTGTGTAATGTCAGTTACCAGGGCTGTGTGTAATGTCAGTTACCAGGGCTGTGTGTAATGCCAGTTACCAGGGCTGTGTGTAATGCCAGTTACCAGGGCTGTGTGTAATACCAGTTACCAGGGCTGTGTAATGTCAGTTGTCAGGGCTGTGTGTAATGCCAGTTACCAGGGCTGTGTAATGCCAGTTACCAGGGCTGTGTGTAATGCCAGTTACCAGGGCTGTGTGTAATGCCAGTTACCAGGGCTGTGTGTAATGCCAGTTACCAGGGCTGTGTGTAATGTCAGTTACCAGGGCTGTGTGTAATGCCAGTTACCAGGGCTGTGTAATGTCAGTTGTCAGGGCTGTGTGTAATGCCAGTTACCAGGGCTGTGTAATGCCAGTTACCAGGGCTGTGTGTAATGCCAGTTACCAGGGCTGTGTGTAATGTCAGTTACCAGGGCTGTGTGTAATGTCAGTTACCAGGGCTGTGTGTAATGTCAGTTACCAGGGCTGTGTGTAATGCCAGTTACCAGGGCTGTGTGTAATGTCAGTTACCAGGGCTGTGTAATGTCAGTTACCAGGGATGTGTGTAATGTCAGTTACCAGGGCTGTGTGTAATGCCAGTTACCAGGGCTGTGTGTAATGCCAGTTACCAGGGCTGTGTGTAATGCCAGTTACCAGGGCTGTGTGTAATGTCAGTTACCAGGGCTGTGTAATGTCAGTTACCAGGGCTGTGTAATGTCAGTTACCAGGGATGTGTGTAATGTCAGTTACCAGGGCTGTGTGTAATGCCAGTTACCAGGGCTGTGTGTAATGCCAGTTACCAGGGCTGTGTGTAATGCCAGTTGCCAGGGCTGTGTGTAATGCCAGTTGCCAGGGCTGTGTGTAATGCCAGTTACCAGGGCTGTGTAATGTCAGTTGTCAGGGCTGTGTGTAATGCCAGTTACCAGGGCTGTGTAATGCCAGTTGCCAGGGCTGTGTGTAATGTCAGTTACCAGGGCTGTGTGTAATGTCAGTTACCAGGGCTGTGTAATACCAGTTACCAGGGCTGTGTGTAATGCCAGTTGCCAGGGCTGTGTGTAATGCCAGATACCAGGGCTGTGTGTAATGTCAGTTACCAGGGCTGTGTGTAATGCCAGTTACCAGGGCTGTGTAAAATGCCAGTTACCAGGGCTGTGTGTAATGCCAGTTGTCAGGGCTGTGTGTAATGCCAGTTACCAGGGCTGTGTGTAATGCCAGTTGTCAGGGCTGTGTGTAATGCCAGTTACCAGGGCTGTGTGTAATGTCAGTTACCAGGGCTGTGTGTAATACCAGTTACCAGGGCTGTGTGTAATGCCAGTTACCAGGGCTTTGTGTAATGTCAGTTACCAGGGCTGTGTAATGCCAGTTGCCAGGGCTGTGTGTAATGTCAGTTACCAGGGCTGTGTGTAATGTCAGTTACCAGGGCTGTGTGTAATGCCAGTTACCAGGGCAGTGTGTAATGCCAGTTACCAGGGCTGTGTAATGTCAGTTACCAGGGCTGTGTGTAATGCCAGTTACCAGGGCTGTGTAAAGTCAGTTGTCAGGGCTGTGTGTAATGCCAGTTACCAGGGCTGTGTAATGCCAGTTACCAGGGCTGTGTGTAATGCCAGTTACCAGGGCTGTGTGTAATGCCAGTTGCCAGGGCTGTGTGTAATGTCAGTTACCAGGGCTGTGTGTAATGCCAGTTACCAGGGCTGTGTGTAATGCCAGTTACCAGGGCTGTGTGTAATGCCAGTTACCAGGGCTGTGTAATGCCAGTTACCAGGGCTGTGTGTAATGCCAGTTACCAGGGCTGTGTGTAATGCCAGTTGCCAGGGCTGTGTGTAATGCCAGTTACCAGAGCTGTGTGTAATGCCAGTTACCAGGGCTGTGTGTAATATCAGTTACCAGGGCTGTGTAATGCCAGTTACCAGGGCTGTGTAATGTCAGTTGTCAGGGCTGTGTGTAATGCCAGCTGCCAGGGCTGTGTGTAATGTCAGTTACGCCAGTTACCAGGGCTGTGTGTAATGCCAGTTACCAGGGCTGTGTGTAATGTCAGTTACCAGGGCTGTGTGTAATGCTAGTTGCCAGGGATGTGTGTAATGCCAGTTACCAGGGCTGTGTAATGTCAGTTACCAGGGCTGTGTAATGTCAGTTGTCAGGGCTGTGTGTAATGTCAGTTACCAGGGCTGTGTGTAATGCCAGTTACTAGGGCTGTGTAATGTCAGTTGTCAGGGCTGTGTGTAATGCCAGTTGCCAGGGCTGTGTGTAATGCCAGTTACCAGGGCTGTGTGTAATACCAGTTACCAGGGCTGTGTAATGTCAGTTGTCAGGGCTGTGTGTAATGCCAGTTACCAGGGCTGTGTAATGCCAGTTACCAGGGCTGTGTGTAATGCCAGTTACCAGGGCTGTGTGTAATGCCAGTTACCAGGGCTGTGTGTAATGTCAGTTACCAGGGCTGTGTGTAATGCCAGTTACCAGGGCTGTGTAATGTCAGTTGTCAGGGCTGTGTGTAATGCCAGTTACCAGGGCTGTGTAATGCCAGTTACCAGGGCTGTGTGTAATGCCAGTTACCAGGGCTGTGTGTAATGTCAGTTACCAGGGCTGTGTGTAATGCCAGTTACCAGGGCTGTGTGTAATGTCAGTTACCAGGGATGTGTGTAATGTCAGTTACCAGGGCTGTGTGTAATGCCAGTTACCAGGGCTGTGTGTAATGCCAGTTACCAGGGCTGTGTGTAATGCCAGTTACCAGGGCTGTGTGTAATGTCAGTTACCAGGGCTGTGTAATGTCAGTTACCAGGGCTGTGTAATGTCAGTTACCAGGGATGTGTGTAATGTCAGTTACCAGGGCTGTGTGTAATGCCAGTTACCAGGGCTGTGTGTAATGCCAGTTACCAGGGCTGTGTGTAATGCCAGTTGCCAGGGCTGTGTGTAATGCCAGTTGCCAGGGCTGTGTGTAATGCCAGTTACCAGGGCTGTGTAATGTCAGTTGTCAGGGCTGTGTGTAATGCCAGTTACCAGGGCTGTGTAATGCCAGTTGCCAGGGCTGTGTGTAATGTCAGTTACCAGGGCTGTGTGTAATGTCAGTTACCAGGGCTGTGTAATACCAGTTACCAGGGCTGTGTGTAATGCCAGTTGCCAGGGCTGTGTGTAATGCCAGTTACCAGGGCTGTGTGTAATGTCAGTTACCAGGGCTGTGTGTAATGCCAGTTACCAGGGCTGTGTAAAATGCCAGTTACCAGGGCTGTGTGTAATGCCAGTTGTCAGGGCTGTGTGTAATGCCAGTTGTCAGGGCTGTGTGTAATGCCAGTTGTCAGGGCTGTGTGTAATGCCAGTTACCAGGGCTGAGTGTAATGCCAGTTGTCAGGGCTGTGTGTAATGCCAGTTACCAGGGCTGTGTGTAATGTCAGTTACCAGGGCTGTGTGTAATACCAGTTACCAGGGCTGTGTGTAATGCCAGTTACCAGGGCTTTGTGTAATGTCAGTTACCAGGGCTGTGTAATGCCAGTTGCCAGGGCTGTGTGTAATGTCAGTTACCAGGGCTGTGTGTAATGTCAGTTACCAGGGCTGTGTGTAATGCCAGTTACCAGGGCAGTGTGTAATGCCAGTTACCAGGGCTGTGTAATGTCAGTTACCAGGGCTGTGTGTAATGCCAGTTACCAGGGCTGTGTAATGTCAGTTGTCAGGGCTGTGTGTAATGCCAGTTACCAGGGCTGTGTAATGCCAGTTACCAGGGCTGTGTGTAATGCCAGTTACCAGGGCTGTGTGTAATGCCAGTTGCCAGGGCTGTGTGTAATGTCAGTTACCAGGGCTGTGTGTAATGCCAGTTACCAGGGCTGTGTGTAATGCCAGTTACCAGGGCTGTGTGTAATGCCAGTTACCAGGGCTGTGTAATGCCAGTTACCAGGGCTGTGTGTAATGCCAGTTACCAGGGCTGTGTGTAAAGCCAGTTGCCAGGGCTGTGTGTAATGCCAGTTACCAGAGCTGTGTGTAATGCCAGTTACCAGGGCTGTGTGTAATATCAGTTACCAGGGCTGTGTAATGCCAGTTACCAGGGCTGTGTAATGTCAGTTGTCAGGGCTGTGTGTAATGTCAGTTACGCCAGTTACCAGGGCTGTGTGTAATGCCAGTTACCAGGGCTGTGTGTAATGTCAGTTACCAGGGCTGTGTGTAATGCTAGTTGCCAGGGCTGTGTGTAATGCCAGTTACCAGGGCTGTGTAATGTCAGTTACCAGGGCTGTGTAATGTCAGTTGTCAGGGCTGTGTGTAATGTCAGTTACCAGGGCTGTGTGTAATGCCAGTTACTAGGGCTGTGTAATGTCAGTTGTCAGGGCTGTGTGTAATGCCAGTTGCCAGGGCTGTGTGTAATGTCAGTTACGCCAGTTACCAGGGCTGTGTGTAATGCCAGTTACCAGGGCTGTGTGTAATGTCAGTTACCAGGGCTGTGTGTAATGCTAGTTGCCAGGGCTGTGTGTAATGCCAGTTACCAGGGCTGTGTAATGTCAGTTACCAGGGCTGTGTAATGTCAGTTGTCAGGGCTGTGTGTAATGCCAGTTACCAGGGCTGTGTGTAATGCCAGTTACCAGGGCTGTGTGTAATGCCAGTTACCAGGGCTGTGTGTAATGCCAGTTACCAGGGCTGTGTAATGTCAGTTACCAGGGCTGTGTGTAATGCCAGTTACCAAGGCTGTGTAATGTCAGTTACCAGGGATGTGTGTAATGTCAGTTACCAGGGCTGTGTGTAATGCCAGTTACCAGGGCTGTGTGTAATGCCAGTTACCAGGGCTGTGTGTAATGCCAGTTACCAGGGCTGTGTAATACCAGTTACCAGGGCTGTGTGTAATGCCAGTTACCAGGGCTGTGTGTAATGTCAGTTACCAGGGCTGTGTGTAATGCCAGTTGCCAGGGCTGTGTAAAATGCCAGTTACCAGGGCTGTGTGTAATGTCAGTTACCAGGGCTGTGTAATACCAGTTACCAGGGCTGTGTGTAATGCCAGTTGCCAGGGCTGTGTGTAATGCCAGTTACCAGGGCTGTGTGTAATGTCAGTTACCAGGGCTGTGTAATACCAGTTACCAGGGCTGTGTAATGTCAGTTGTCAGGGCTGTGTGTAATGCCAGTTACCAGGGCTGTGTAATGCCAGTTGCCAGGGCTGTGTGTAATGTCAGTTACCAGGGCTGTGTGTAATGTCAGTTACCAGGGCTGTGTGTAATGTCAGTTACCAGGGCTGTGTAATACCAGTTACCAGGGCTGTGTGTAATGCCAGTTGCCAGGGCTGTGTGTAATGCCAGTTACCAGGGCTGTGTGTAATGTCAGTTACCAGGGCTGTGTGTAATGCCAGTTGTCAGGGCTGTGTGTAATGTCAGTTACCAGGGCTGTGTGTAATGCCAGTTACCAGGGCTGTGTGTAATGTCAGTTACCAGGGCTGTGTGTAATGCCAGTTACCAGGGCTGTGTGTAATGTCAGTTACCAGGGCTGTGTGTAATGCCAGTTACCAGGGCTGTGTGTAATGTCAGTTACCAGGGCTGTGTGTAATGCCAGTTACCAGGGCTGTGTAATGCCAGTTACCAGGGCTGTGTGTAATGCCAGTTACCAGAGCTATGTGTAATGCCAGTTACCAGGGCTGTGTGTAATATCAGTTACCAGGGCTGTGTAATGCCAGTTACCAGGGCTGTGTGTAATGCCAGTTACCAGGGCTGTGTAATGCCAGTTACCAGGGCTGTGTGTAATGCCAGTTACCAGAGCTGTGTGTAATGCCAGTTACCAGGGCTGTGTGTAATATCAGTTAGCAGGGCTGTGTAATGCCAGTTACCAGGGCTGTGTAATGTCAGTTGTCAGGGCTGTGTGTAATGTCAGTTACCAGGGCTGTGTGTAATGTCAGTTACCAGGGCTGTGTGTAAAGCCAGTTGTCAGGGCTGTGTGTAATGTCAGTTACCAGGGATGTGTGTAATGTCAGTTGTCAGGGCTGTGTGTAATGTCAGTTACCAGGGCTGTGTAATGTCAGTTGTCAGGGCTGTGTGTAATGTCAGTTACCAGGGCTGTGTGTAATGTCAGTTGTCAGGGCTGTGTGTAATGTCAGTTACCAGGGATGTGTAATGTCAGTTGTCAGGGCTGTATAATGCCAGTTGCCAGGGCTGTGTGTAATATCAGTTACCAGGGCTGTGTGTAATGTCAGTTACCAGGGCTGTGTGTAATGCCAGTTACTAGGGCTGTGTGTAATGCCAGTTACCAGGGATGTGTGTAATGTCAGTTACCAGGGCTGTGTGTAATGCCAGTTGTCAGGGCTGTGTGTAATGCCAGTTACCAGAGCTGTGTGTAATGCCAGTTACCAGGGCTGTGTGTAATGCCAGTTGCCAGGGCTGTGTGTAATGCCAGTTACCAGGGCTGTGTAATGTCAGTTGTCAGGGCTGTGTGTAATGCCAGTTGCCAGGGCTGTGTAAAGTCAGTTACCAGGGCTGTGTGTAATGTCAGTTACCAGGGCTGTGTGTAATGCCAGTTGTCAGGGCTGTGTGTAAAGTCAGTTACCAGGGATGTGTGTAATGTCAGTTGTCAGAGCTGTGTGTAATGTCAGTTACCAGGGCTGTGTAATGTCAGTTGTCAGGGCTGTGTGTAATGTCAGTTACCAGGGATGTGTGTAATGTCAGTTGTCAGGGCTGTGTGTAATGCCAGTTGTCAGGGCTGTGTGTAATGTCAGTTACCAGGGCTGTGTGTATTGTCAGTTACCAGGGCTGTGTGTAATGCCAGTTACCAGGGCTGTGTGTAATGCCAGTTACCAGGGCTGTGTGTAATGCCAGTTGTCAGGGCTGTGTGTAATGCCAGTTACCAGGGATGTGTAATGTCAGTTGTCAGGGCTGTGTAATGCCAGTTGCCAGGGCTGTGTGTAATGTCAGTTACCAGGGCTGTGTGTATTGTCAGTTACCAGGGCTGTGTAATACCAGTTACCAGGGCTGTGTGTAATGCCAGTTGCCAGGGCTTTGTGTAATGCCAGTTGCCAGGGCTGTGTAATGCCAGTTACCAGGGCTGTCTGTAATGTCAGTTGTCAGGGCTGTGTGTAATGTCAGTTGTCAGGGCTGTGTGTAATGTCAGTTACCAGGGCTGTGTGTAATGTCAGTTGTCAGGGCTGTGTGTAATGTCAGTTACCAGGGCTGTGTAATGCCAGTTACCAGGGCTGTGTGTAAAGCCAGTTGTCAGGGCTGTGTAATGTCAGTTGCCAGGGCTGTGTGTAATGTCAGTTGCCAGGGCTGTGTGTAATGTCAGTTACCAGGGCTGTGTGTAATACCAGTTGCCAGGGCTGTGTGTAATGTCAGTTACCAGTGCTGTGTGCAATGTCAGTTGTCAGGGCTGTGTAATGCCAGTTGCCAGGGCTGTGTGTAATGTCAGTTACCAGGGCTGTGTAATGCCAGTTACCAGGGCTGTGTGTAATGCTAGTTACCAGGGCTGTATGTAATACCAGTTACCAGGGCTGTGTGTAATGTCAGTTACCAGGGCTGTGTGTAATACCAGTTACCAGGGCTGTGTGTAATGCCAGTTACCAGGGCTGTGTAATGCCAGTTACCAGGGCTGTGTGTAATGCCAGTTACCAGGGCTGTGTGTAATGCCAGTTGCCAGGGCTGTGTGTAATGCCAGTTACCAGAGCTGTGTGTAATGCCAGTTACCAGGGCTGTGTGTAATATCAGTTACCAGGGCTGTGTAATGCCAGTTACCAGGGCTGTGTAATGTCAGTTGTCAGGGCTGTGTGTAATGCCAGCTGCCAGGGCTGTGTGTAATGTCAGTTACGCCAGTTACCAGGGCTGTGTGTAATGCCAGTTACCAGGGCTGTGTGTAATGTCAGTTACCAGGGCTGTGTGTAATGCTAGTTGCCAGGGCTGTGTGTAATGCCAGTTACCAGGGCTGTGTAATGTCAGTTACCAGGGCTGTGTAATGTCAGTTGTCAGGGCTGTGTGTAATGTCAGTTACCAGGGCTGTGTGTAATGCCAGTTACTAGGGCTGTGTAATGTCAGTTGTCAGGGCTGTGTGTAATGCCAGTTGCCAGGGCTGTGTGTAATGTCAGTTACGCCAGTTACCAGGGCTGTGTGTAATGCCAGTTACCAGGGCTGTGTGTAATGTCAGTTACCAGGGCTGTGTGTAATGCTAGTTGCCAGGGCTGTGTGTAATGCCAGTTACCAGGGCTGTGTAATGTCAGTTACCAGGGCTGTGTAATGTCAGTTGTCAGGGCTGTGTGTAATGCCAGTTACCAGGGCTGTGTGTAATGCCAGTTACCAGGGCTGTGTGTAATGCCAGTTACCAGGGCTGTGTGTAATGCCAGTTACCAGGGCTGTGTAATGTCAGTTACCAGGGCTGTGTGTAATGCCAGTTACCAAGGCTGTGTAATGTCAGTTACCAGGGATGTGTGTAATGTCAGTTACCAGGGCTGTGTGTAATGCCAGTTACCAGGGCTGTGTGTAATGCCAGTTACCAGGGCTGTGTGTAATGCCAGTTACCAGGGCTGTGTAATACCAGTTACCAGGGCTGTGTAATACCAGTTACCAGGGCTGTGTGTAATGCCAGTTGCCAGGGCTGTGTGTAATGCCAGTTACCAGGGCTGTGTGTAATGTCAGTTACCAGGGCTGTGTGTAATGCCAGTTGCCAGGGCTGTGTAAAATGCCAGTTACCAGGGCTGTGTGTAATGTCAGTTACCAGGGCTGTGTAATACCAGTTACCAGGGCTGTGTGTAATGCCAGTTGCCAGGGCTGTGTGTAATGCCAGTTACCAGGGCTGTGTGTAATGTCAGTTACCAGGGCTGTGTAATACCAGTTACCAGGGCTGTGTAATGTCAGTTGTCAGGGCTGTGTGTAATGCCAGTTACCAGGGCTGTGTAATGCCAGTTGCCAGGGCTGTGTGTAATGTCAGTTACCAGGGCTGTGTGTAATGTCAGTTACCAGGGCTGTGTGTAATGTCAGTTACCAGGGCTGTGTAATACCAGTTACCAGGGCTGTGTGTAATGCCAGTTGCCAGGGCTGTGTGTAATGCCAGTTACCAGGGCTGTGTGTAATGCCAGTTACCAGGGCTGTGTGTAATGTCAGTTACCAGGGCTGTGTGTAATGCCAGTTGCCAGGGCTGTGTAAAATGCCAGTTACCAGGGCTGTGTGTAATGCCAGTTACCAGGGCTGTGTGTAATGCCAGTTGCCAGGGCTGTGTGTAATGCCAGTTACCAGGGCTGTGTGTAATGTCAGTTACCAGGGCTGTGTAATACCAGTTACCAGGGCTGTGTAATGTCAGTTGTCAGGGCTGTGTGTAATGCCAGTTACCAGGGCTGTGTAATGCCAGTTGCCAGGGCTGTGTGTAATGTCAGTTACCAGGACTGTGTGTAATGTCAGTTACCAGGGCTGTGTGTAATGTCAGTTACCAGGGCTGTGTAATACCAGTTACCAGGGCTGTGTGTAATGCCAGTTGTCAGGGCTGTGTGTAATGTCAGTTACCAGGGCTGTGTGTAATGCCAGTTACCAGGGCTGTGTGTAATGTCAGTTACCAGGGCTGTGTGTAATGCCAGTTACCAGGGCTGTGTGTAATGTCAGTTACCAGGGCTGTGTGTAATGCCAGTTACCAGGGCTGTGTAATGCCAGTTACCAGGGCTGTGTGTAATGCCAGTAACCAGAGCTATGTGTAATGCCAGTTACCAGGGCTGTGTGTAATATCAGTTACCAGGGCTGTGTAATGCCAGTTACCAGGGCTGTGTGTAATGCCAGTTACCAGGGCTGTGTAATGCCAGTTACCAGGGCTGTGTGTAATGCCAGTTACCAGAGCTGTGTGTAATGCCAGTTACCAGGGCTGTGTGTAATATCAGTTACCAGGGCTGTGTAATGCCAGTTACCAGGGCTGTGTAATGTCAGTTGTCAGGGCTGTGTGTAATGTCAGTTACCAGGGCTGTGTGTAATGTCAGTTACCAGGGCTGTGTGTAATGCCAGTTGTCAGGGCTGTGTGTAATGTCAGTTACCAGGGATGTGTGTAATGTCAGTTGTCAGGGCTGTGTGTAATGTCAGTTACCAGGGCTGTGTAATGTCAGTTGTCAGGGCTGTGTGTAATGTCAGTTACCAGGGCTGTGTGTAATGTCAGTTGTCAGGGCTGTGTGTAATGTCAGTTACCAGGGATGTGTAATGTCAGTTGTCAGGGCTGTATAATGCCAGTTGCCAGGGCTGTGTGTAATATCAGTTACCAGGGCTGTGTGTAATGTCAGTTACCAGGGCTGTGTGTAATGCCAGTTACTAGGGCTGTGTGTAATGCCAGTTACCAGGGATGTGTGTAATGTCAGTTACCAGGGCTGTGTGTAATGCCAGTTGTCAGGGCTGTGTGTAATGCCAGTTACCAGAGCTGTGTGTAATGCCAGTTACCAGGGCTGTGTGTAATGCCAGTTGCCAGGGCTGTGTGTAATGCCAGTTACCAGGGCTGTGTAATGTCAGTTGTCAGGGCTGTGTGTAATGCCAGTTGCCAGGGCTGTGTAAAGTCAGTTACCAGGGCTGTGTGTAATGTCAGTTACCAGGGCTGTGTGTAATGCCAGTTGTCAGGGCTGTGTGTAAAGTCAGTTACCAGGGATGTGTGTAATGTCAGTTGTCAGGGCTGTGTGTAATGTCAGTTACCAGGGCTGTGTAATGTCAGTTGTCAGGGCTGTGTGTAATGTCAGTTACCAGGGATGTGTGTAATGTCAGTTGTCAGGGCTGTGTGTAATGCCAGTTGTCAGGGCTGTGTGTAATGTCAGTTACCAGGGCTGTGTGTATTGTCAGTTACCAGGGCTGTGTGTAATGCCAGTTACCAGGGCTGTGTGTAATGCCAGTTACCAGGGCTGTGTGTAATGCCAGTTACCAGGGCTGTGTGTAATGCCAGTTGTCAGGGCTGTGTGTAATGCCAGTTACCAGGGATGTGTAATGTCAGTTGTCAGGGCTGTGTAATGCCAGTTGCCAGGGCTGTGTGTAATGTCAGATACCAGGGCTGTGTGTATTGTCAGTTACCAGGGCTGTGTAATACCAGTTACCAGGGCTGTGTGTAATGCCAGTTGCCAGGGCTTTGTGTAATGCCAGTTGCCAGGGCTGTGTAATGCCAGTTACCAGGGCTGTCTGTAATGTCAGTTGTCAGGGCTGTGTGTAATGTCAGTTGTCAGGGCTGTGTGTAATGTCAGTTACCAGGGCTGTGTGTAATGTCAGTTGTCAGGGCTGTGTGTAATGTCAGTTACCAGGGCTGTGTAATGCCAGTTACCAGGGCTGTGTGTAAAGCCAGTTGTCAGGGCTGTGTAATGTCAGTTGCCAGGGCTGTGTGTAATGTCAGTTGCCAGGGCTGTGTGTAATGTCAGTTACCAGGGCTGTGTGTAATACCAGTTGCCAGGGCTGTGTGTAATGTCAGTTACCAGTGCTGTGTGTAATGTCAGTTGTCAGGGCTGTGTAATGCCAGTTGCCAGGGCTGTGTGTAATGTCAGTTACCAGGGCTGTGTAATGCCAGTTACCAGGGCTGTGTGTAATGCTAGTTACCAGGGCTGTATGTAATACCAGTTACCAGGGCTGTGTGTAATGTCAGTTACCAGGGCTGTGTGTAATACCAGTTACCAGGGCTGTGTGTAATGCCAGTTACCAGGGCTGTGTGTAATACCAGTTACCAGGGCTGTGTGTAATGTCAGTTACCAGGGCTGTGTGTAATGTCAGTTACCAGGGCTGTGTGTAATGTCAGTTACCAGGGCTGTGTAATGCCAGTTACCAGGGCTGTGTAATGCCAGTTACCAGGGCTGTGTGTAATGCCAGTTACCAGGGCTGTGTAATGCCAGTTACCAGGGCTGTGTAATGCCAGTTACCAGGGCTGTGTGTAATGTCAGTTACCAGGGCTGTGTGTAATGTCAGTTACCAGGGCTGTGTAATGCCAGTTACCAGGGCTGTGTGTAATGCCAGTTACCAGGGCTGTGTAATGCCAGTTACCAGGGCTGTGTAATGTCAGTTACCAGGGCTGTGTAATGTCAGTTACCAGGGCTGTGTGTAATGCCAGTTGTCAGGGCTGTGTGTAATGTCAGTTACCAGGGCTGTGTGTAATGCCAGTTACCAGGGCTGTGTGTAATGTCAGTTACCAGGGCTGTGTAATACCAGTTACCAGGGCTGTGTGTAATGTCAGTTGCCAGGGCTGTGTGTAATGCCAGTTGTCAGGGCTGTGTAATGCCAGTTACCAGGGCTGTGTGTAATACCAGTTACCAGGGCTATGTGTAATGCCAGTTGTCAGGGCTGTGTAATGTCAGTTGTGAGGGCTGTGTGTAATGTCAGTTACCAGGGCTGTGTAATGCCAGTTACCAGGGCTGTGTGTAATGCCAGTTGTCAGGGCTGTGTGTAATGTCAGTTACCAGGGCTGTGTGTAATGCCAGTTACCAGGGCTGTGTGTAATGTCAGTTACCAGGGCTGTGTAATACCAGTTACCAGGGCTGTGTGTAATGTCAGTTGCCAGGGCTGTGTGTAATGCCAGTTGTCAGGGCTGTGTAATGCCAGTTACCAGGGCTGTGTGTAATACCAGTTACCAGGGCTATGTGTAATGCCAGTTGTCAGGGCTGTGTAATGTCAGTTGTGAGGGCTGTGTGTAATGTCAGTTACCAGGGCTGTGTAATGCCAGTTACCAGGGCTGTGTGTAATGCCAGTTGTCAGGGCTGTGTGTAATGTCAATTACCAGGGCTGTGTGTAATGTCAGTTGTCAGGGCTGTGTGTAATGCCAGTTGTCAGGGCTGTGTGTAATTCCAGTTGTCAGGGCTGTGTGTAATGTCAGTTGCCAGGGCTGTGTGTAATGCCTCTCTGTGTGATACATAAGATACACCTCTCTGTGTGATACATAAGATACACCTCTCTGTGTATTACATAAGATACACCTCTCTGTGTGATACATAAGATATACCTCTCTGTGATACATAAGATACACCTCTCTGTGTGACACATAAGATACACCTCTCTGTGTATTACATAAGATACACCTCTCTGTGTGATACATAAGATACACCTCTCTGTGTGATACATAAGATACACCTCTCTGTGTGATACATAAGATACACCTCTCTGTGATACATAAGATACACCTCTCTGTGTGACACATAAGATACACCTCTCTGTGTGATACATAAGATACACCTCTCTGTGATACATAAGATACACCTCTCTGTGTGATACATAAGATACACCTCTCTGTGTATTACATAAGATACACCTCTCTGTGTGATACATAAGATACACCTCTCTGTGATACATAAGATACACCTCTCTGTGTAATACATAAGATACACCTCTCTGTGTGACACATAAGGGCCCTCATTCCGAGTCGTTCGCTCGGTATATTTCATCGCATCGCAGTGAAATTCCGCTTAGTACGCATGCGCAATATTCGCACTGCGACTGCGCCAAGTAATTTAACAATGAAGATAGTATTTTTACTCACGGCTTTTTCTTCGCTCCGGCGATCGTAATGTGATTGACAGGAAATGGGTGTTACTGGGCGGAAACACGGCGTTTCAGGGGCGTGTGGTTAAAAACGCAACCGTTTCCGGAAAAAACGCAGGAGTGGCCGGGGAAACGGAGGAGTGTCTGGGCGAACGCTGGGTGTGTTTATGACGTCAAACCAGGAACGACAAGCACTGAACTGATCGCAGATGCCGAGTAAGTCTGAAGCTACTCTGAAACTGCTAAGTAGTTTGTAATCGCAATATTGCGAATACATCGGTCGCAATTTTAAGAAGCTAAGATTCACTCCCAGTAGGCGGCGGCTTAGCGTGTGTAACTCTGCTAAAATCGCCTTGCGAGCGATCAACTCGGAATGAGGGCCAAGATACACTTCTCTGTGTGATACATAAGATACACCTCTCTGTGATACATAAGATACACCTCTCTGTGATACATAAGATGCACCTCTCTCTGTGATACATAAGATACACCTCTCTGTGTGATATACATAAGATACACCTCTCTGTGATATACATAAGATACACCTCTCTGTGTGATACATAAGATACACCTCTCTGTGTGATACATAAGATACACCTCTCTGTGTGATACATAAGATACACCTCTCTGTGTGATACATAAGATACACCTCTCTGTGATACATAAGATACACCTCTCTGTGATATACATAAGATACACCTCTCTGTGATACATAAGATACACCTCTCTGTGTGATACATAAGATACACCTCTCTGTGTGATACATAAGATACACCTCTCTGTGTGATACATAAGATACACCTCTCTGTGTGATACATAAGATACACCTCTCTGTGATTTACATAAGATACACCTCTCTGTGTGACACATAAGATACACCTCTCTGTGTGATACATAAGATACACCTCTCTGTGATACATAAGATACACCTCTCTGTGTGATACATAAGATACACCTCTCTGTGTGATACATAAGATACACCTCTCTGTGTGACACATAAGATACACCTCTCTGTGTGATACATAAGATACACCTCTCTGTGTGATACATAAGATACACCTTTCTGTGTGATATACATAAGATACACCTCTCTGTGTGACACATAAGATACACCTCTCTGTGTGACACATAAGATACACCTCTCTGTGATACATAAGATACACCTCTCTGTGTGATACATAAGATACACCTCTCTGTGTGACACATAAGATACACCTCTCTGTGATATACATAAGATACACCTCTCTGTGTGATACATAAGATACACCTCTCTGTGTGATACATAAGATACACCTCTCTCTGTGATACATAAGATATACCTCTCTGTGTGATACATAAGATACACCTCTCTGTGTGATACATAAGATATACCTCTCTGTGTGATACATAAGATACACCTCTCTGTGATACATAAGATACACCTCTCTGTGTGATACATAAGATACACCTCTCTGTGATACATAAGATACACCTCTCTGTGTGACACATAAGATACACCTCTCTGTGTGATACATAAGATACACCTCTCTGTGATACATAAGATACACCTCTCTGTGTGATACATAAGATACACCTCTCTGTGATATACATAAGATACACCTCTCTGTGTGATACATAAGATACACCTCTCTGTGATACATAAGATACACCTCTCTGTGTGATACATAAGATACACCTCTCTGTGATATACATAAGATACACCTCTCTGTGTGACACATAAGATACACCTCTCTGTGATACATAAGATACACCTCTCTGTGATACATAAGATAAACCTCTCTGTGTGATACATAAGATACATCTCTGTGTGATACATAAGATACACCTCTCTGTGTGATACATAAGATACACCTCTCTGTGTGATACATAAGATACACCTCTCTGTGATATACATAAGATACACCTCTCTGTGTGACACATAAGATACACCTGTCTGTGTGATACATAAGATACACCTGTCTGTGTGATACATAAGATACACCTCTCTGTGTGATACATAAAAGATACACCTCTCTGTGTGATACATAAGATACACCTCTCTGTGATATACATAAGATACACATCTCTGTGTGATACATAAGATACACCTCTCTGTGTGATACATAAGATACACCTCTCTCTGTGATACATAAGATACACCTCTCTGTGATATACATAAGATACACATCTCTGTGTGATACATAAGATACACCTCTCTGTGTGATACATAAGATACACCTCTCTGTGTGATACATAAGATACACCTCTCTGTGTGATACATAAGATACACCTCTCTGTGATACATAAGATACACCTCTCTGTGTGATACATAAGATACATCTCTCTGTGTGATACATAAGATACACCTCTCTGTGTGATACATAAGCTACACCTCACTGTGTGATACATAAGATACACCTCTCTGTGTGATACATAAGATACTCCTCTCTGTGTGATACATAAGATACACCTCTCTGTGTGATACATAAGATACACCTTTCTGTGTGATATACATAAGATACACCTCTCTGTGACACATAAGATACACCTCTCTGTGATACATAAGATACACCTCTCTGTGATATACATAAGATACACCTCTCTGTGTGATACATAAGATACACCTCTCTGTGTGATACATAAGATACACCTCTCTGTGTGACACATAAGATACACCTCTCTGTGTGATACATAAGATACACCTCTCTGTGTGATACATAAGATACACCTTTCTGTGTGATATACATAAGATACACCTCTCTGTGTGACACATAAGATACACCTCTCTGTGATACATAAGATACACCTCTCTGTGTGATACATAAGATACACCTCTCTGTGTGATACATAAGATACACCTCTCTGTGATACACATAAGATACACCTCTCTGTGTGATACATAAGATACACCTCTCTGTGCGATACATAAGATACACATCTCTGTGTGATACATAAGATACACCTCTCTGTGTGATACATAAGATACACCTCTCTGTGTGATACATAAGATACACCTCTCTGTGATATACATAAGATACACCTCTCTGTGTGACACATAAGATACACCTGTCTGTGTGATACATAAGATACACCTCTCTGTGTGATACATAAGATACACCTCTCTGTGTGATACATAAGATACACCTCTCTGTGTGATACATAAGATACACCTCTCTGTGTGATACATAAGATACACCTCTCTCTGTGATACATAAGATACACCTCTCTGTGATATACATAAGATACACATCTCTGTGTGATACATAAGATACACCTCTCTGTGTGATACATAAGATACACCTCTCTCTGTGATACATAAGATACACCTCTCTGTGATATACATAAGATACACATCTCTGTGTGATACATAAGATACACCTCTCTGTGTGATACATAAGATACACCTCTCTGTGTGATACATAAGATACACCTCTCTGTGATACATAAGATACACCTCTCTGTGTGATACATAAGATACACCTCTCTGTGTGATACATAAGATACACCTCTCTGTGTGATACATAAGATACACCTCTCTGTGTGATACATAAGATACACCTCTCTGTGATACATAAGATACACCTCTCTGTGATACATAAGATACACCTCTCTGTGATATACATAAGATACACATCTCTGTGTGATACATAAGATACACCTCTCTGTGTGATACATAAGATACACCTCTCTGTGATACATAAGATACATCTCTCTGTGATATACATAAGATACACCTCTCTGTGTGATACATAAGATACACCTCTCTGTGATACATAAGATACACCTCTCTGTGTGGTACATAAGATACACCTCTCTGTGATACATAAGATACACCTCTCTGTGATACATAAGATACACCTCTCTGTGTGACACATAAGATACACCTCTCTGTGTGACACATAAGATACATCTCTCTGTGTGATACATAAGATACACCTCTCTGTGTGACACATAAGATACACCTCTCTGTGTGATACATAAGATACACCTCTCTGTGATACATAAGATACACCTCTCTGTGTGATACATAAGATACACCTCTCTGTGTGATACATAAGATACACCTCTCTGTGTGATACATAAGATACACCTCTCTGTGTGATACATAAGATACACCTCTCTGTGATACATAAGATACACCTCTCTGTGTGACACATAAGATACACCTCTCTGTGATACATAAGATACACCTCTCTGTGTAATACATAAGATACACCTCTCTGTGATACATAAGATACACCTCTCTGTGTGACACATAAGATACACCTCTCTGTGTGATACATAAGATACACCTCTCTGTGATACATAAGATACACCTCTCTGTGTGATACATAAGATACACATCTCTGTGTGATACATAAGATACACCTCTCTGTGTGATACATAAGATACACCTCTCTGTGTGATACATAAGATACACCTCTCTGTGATATACATAAGATACACCTCTCTGTGTGACACATAAGATACACCTGTCTGTGTGATACATAAGATACACCTCTCTGTGTGATACATAAGATACACCTCTCTGTGTGATACATAAGATACACCTCTCTGTGTGATACATAAGATACACCTCTCTGTGTGATACATAAGATACACCTCTCTCTGTGATACATAAGATACACCTCTCTGTGATATACATAAGATACACATCTCTGTGTGATACATAAGATACACCTCTCTGTGTGATACATAAGATACACCTCTCTCTGTGATACATAAGATACACCTCTCTGTGATATACATAAGATCCACATCTCTGTGTGATACATAAGATACACCTCTCTGTGTGATACATAAGATACACCTCTCTGTGTGATACATAAGATACACCTCTCTGTGATACATAAGATACACCTCTCTGTGTGATACATAAGATACACCTCTCTGTGTGATACATAAGATACACCTCTCTGTGTGATACATAAGATACACCTCTCTGTGTGATACATAAGATACACCTCTCTGTGATACATAAGATACATCTCTCTGTGATATACATAAGATACACCTCTCTGTGTGATACATAAGATACACCTCTCTGTGATACATAAGATACACCTCTCTGTGTGGTACATAAGATACACCTCTCTGTGATACATAAGTTACACCTCTCTGTGATACATAAGATACACCTCTCTGTGTGACACATAAGATACACCTCTCTGTGTGACACATAAGATACACCTCTCTGTGTGATACATAAGATACACCTCTCTGTGTGACACATAAGATACACCTCTCTGTGTGATACATAAGATACACCTCTCTGTGATACATAAGATACACCTCTCTGTGTGATACATAAGATACACCTCTCTGTGTGATACATAAGATACACCTCTCTGTGTGATACATAAGATACACCTCTCTGTGATACATAAGATACACCTCTCTGTGTGACACATAAGATACACCTCTCTGTGATACATAAGATACACCTCTCTGTGTAATACATAAGATACACCTCTCTCTGTGATACATAAGATACACCTCTCTGTGTGACACATAAGATACACCTCTCTGTGTGATACATAAGATACACCTCTCTGTGTGATACATAAGATACACCTCTCTGTGTGATACATAAGATACACCTCTCTGTGATACATAAGATACACCTCTCTGTGATACATAAGATAGACCTCTCTGTGTAATACATAAGATACACCTCTCACTGTGATACATAAGATACACCTCTCTGTGTGACACATAAGATACACCTCTCTGTGTGACACATAAGATACACCTCTCTGTGATACATAAGATACACCTCTCTGTGATATACATAAGATACACCTCTCTGTATGATACATAAGATACACCTCTCTGTGACATAAGATACACCTCTCTGTGACATAAGATACACCTCTCTGTGTGATACATAAGATACACCTCTCTGTGTGATACATAAGATACACCTCTCTGTGACATAAGATACACCTCTCTGTGATATACATAAGATACACCTCTCTGTGATATACATAAGATACACCTCTCTGTGACATAAGATGCACCATTGTCTAACTTTATGGAATATCGTTTAGCTAATTTTGAGGTAATTTTCGCTTTGTCCACAAGATGGCAGCACATAGAATAGAATAGTGCTGCCAGATATTATATGTTATATCTATACATATTTGCACTTTTATACACAGCACTCCTAGTACTTGCAGGTAGGGTGCTTTATACGCAGCGCTCAGAGTACTTGCAGGTAGGGTGCTTTATACGCAGCGCTCAGAGAACTTGCAGGTAGGGTGTTTTATACGCAGCGCTCTGAGTACTTGCAGGTAGGGTGCTTTATACGCAGCGCTCAGAGAACTTGCAGGTAGGGTGCTTTATACGCAGCGCTCAGAGCACTTGCAGGTAGGGTGCTTTATACGCAGCGCTCAGAGTACTTGCAGGTAGGGTGCTTTATACGCAGCGCTCAGAGTACTTGCAGGTAGGGTGCTTTATACGCAGCGCTCAGAGTACTTGCAGGTAGGGTGCTTTATACGCAGCGCTCGGAGCACTTGCAGGTAGGATGCTTTATACGCAGCGCTCAGAGTACTTGCAGGGGGTGTAGTATGGTATGCCGGCGGTCGGGCTCCCGGCGACCAGCATACCGGCGCCGGGAGCCCGACCGCCGGCTTACCGACAGTGTGGCGAGCGCAAATGAGCCCCTTGCGGGCACGGTGGTGCGCTACGCGCACCACGCTATTTAATCTCCCTCCAGGGGGGTCGTGGACCCCCACGAGGGAGAATAAGTGTCGGTATGCCGGCTGTCGGGATTCCGGCGCCGGTATACTGTGCGCCGGGATCCCGACAGCCGGCATACTGAAGACCACCCCTTGCAGGTAGGGTGCTTTATACGCAGCGCTCAGAGCACTTGCAGGTAGGGTGCTTTATACGCAGCGCTCAGAGTACTTGCAGGTAGGGTGCTTTATACGCAGCGCTCAGAGAACTTGCAGGTAGGGTGCTTTATACGCAGCGCTCAGAGTACTTGTAGGTAGGGTGCTTTATATGCAGCACTCCTAGTACTTGTAGGTAGGGTGCTTTATACGCAGCGCTCAGAGTACTTGCAGGTAGGGTGCTTTATACGCAGCGCTCAGAGTACTTGCAGGTAGGGTGCTTTATACACAGCACTCCTAGTACTTGCAGGTAGGGTGCTTTATACGCAGCGCTCAGAGCACTTACAGGTAGGGTGCCTGCATGTCCCCCGGCGTAATCAGCCACAGACCCTGTGTAATACATGGGCCTCCCAGTATAAAGGAATAGTATGGAAAATAAGAATTTACTTACCGATAATTCTATTTCTCATAGTCCGTAGTGGATGCTGGGAACTCCGTAAGGACCATGGGGAATAGCGGCTCCGCAGGAGACTGGGCACAAAAGTAAAAGCTTTATGACTAGCTGGTGTGCACTGGCTCCCCCCCTATGACACTCCTCCAAGCCTCAGTTAGGATACTGTGCCCGGACGAGCGTACATAATAAGGAAGGATCTTGAATCCCGGGTAAGACTCATACCAACCACACCAATCACACTGTACAACTTGTGATCTGAACCCAGTTAACAGTATGATAAACGTAGGAGCCTCTGAAAAGATGGCTCACAACAATAAACAACCCGATTTTTGTAACAATAACTATATACAAGTATTGCAGACAATCCGCACTTGGGATGGGCGCCCAGCATCCACTACGGACTATGAGAAATAGAATTATCGGTAAGTAAATTCTTATTTTCTCTGACGTCCTAGTGGATGCTGGGAACTCCGTAAGGACCATGGGGATTATACCAAAGCTCCCAAACGGGTGGGAGAGTGCGGATGACTCTGCAGCACCGAATGAGAGAACTCCAGGTCCTCCTCAGCCAGGGTATCGAATTTGTAAAATTTAGCAAACGTGTTTGCCCCTGACCAAGTAGCTGCTCGGCAAAGTTGTAAAGCCGAGACCCCTCGGGCAGCCGCCCAAGATGAGCCCACCGTCCTTGTGGAATGGGCTTTTACAGATTTTGGCTGTGGCAGGCCTGCCACAGAATGTGCAAGCTGAATCGTACTACAAATCCAACGAGCAATCGTCTGCTTAGAAGCAGGAGCACCCAGCTTGTTGGGTGCATACAGGATAAACAGCGAGTCAGATTTTCTGACTCCAGCCGTCCTGGAAACATATATTTTCAGGGCCCTGACTACGTCCAGCAACTTGGAGTCCTCCAAGTCCCTAGTAGCCGCAGGCACCACAATAGGCTGATTCATGTGAAACGCTGAAACCACCTTAGGGAGAAATTGAGGGCGAGTCCTCAGTTCTGCCCTGTCTGAATGAAAAATTAGGTAAGGGCTTTTATATGATAAAGCCGCCAATTCTGAGACACGCCTGGCTGAAGCCAGGGCTAACAGCATCGACACCTTCCATGTGAGATATTTTAATTCCACAGTGGTGAGTGGTTCAAACCAATGTGACTTTAGGAGACTCAACACTACATTGAGATCCCAAGGTGCCACTGGAGGCACAAAAGGAGGCTGTATATGCAGTACCCCTTTGACAAACGTCTGAACTTCAGGCACTGAAGCCAGTTCTTTTTGGAAGAATATTGACAGGGCCGAAATTTGAACCTTAATGGACCCTAATTTTAGGCCCATAGACACTCCTGTTTGCAGGAAATGCAGGAAACGACCCAGTTGAAATCCCTCTGTAGGGGCCTTCTTGGCCTCACACCACGCAACATATTTTCGCCAAATGCGGTGATAATGTTTCGCGGTTACATCCTTCCTGGCCTTGATCAGGGTAGGGATGACTTCATCTGGAATGCCTTTTTCCTCAGGATCCGGCGTTCAACCTCCATGCCGTCAAACGCAGCCGCGGTAAGTCTTGGAACAGACAAGGTCCCTGCTGGAGCAGGTCCTTTCTTAGAGGTAGAGGCCACGGGTCCTCCGTGAGCATCTCTTGAAGTTCCGGGTACCAAGTCCTCCTTGGCCAATCCGGAGCCACGAGTATAGTTCTTACTCCTCTCCTTCTTATGATTCTCAATACTTTGGGTATGAGAGGCAGAGGAGGGAACACATACACTGACTGGTACACCCACGGTGTTACCAGAGCGTCCACCGCTATCGCCTGAGGGTCCCTTGACCTGGCGCAATATCTGTCTAGTTTCTTGTTGAGACGAGACGCCATCATGTTCACCTTTGTTTTTTTCCAACGGTTTACAATCACGTGGAAGACTTCTGGGTGAAGTCCCCACTCCCCCGGGTGGAGGTCGTGTCTGCTGAGGAAGTCTGCTTCCCAGTTGTCCACTCCCGGAATGAACACCGCTGACAGTGCTGTCACATAATTTTCCGCCCAGCGAAGAATTCTTGCAGCTTCTGCCATTGCCCTCCTGCTTCTTGTGCCGCCCTGTCTGTTTACGTGGGCGACTGCCGTGATGTTGTCCGATTGGATCAATACCGACTGACCCTGAAGCAGAGGCCTTGCTTGACTTAGGGCATTGTAAATTGCCCTTAGTTCCAGGATATTTATGTGAAGAGACGTTTCCATGCTTGACCACAAGCCCTGGAAATTTCTTCCCTGTGTGACTGCTCCCCAGCCTCTCAGGCTGGCATCCGTGGTCACCAGAATCCAGTCCTGAATGCCGAATCTGCAGCCCTCTAGAAGATGAGCACTCTGCAACCACCACAGGAGAGACACCCTTGTCCTTGGAGATAGGGTTATCCGCTGATGCATCTGAAGATGCGATCCGGACCATTTGTCCAGCAGATCCCACTGAAAAGTTCTTGAATGGAATCGCTTCGTAAGAAGCCACCATCTTTCCCAGGACCCTTGTGCATTGATGCACTGACACTTGTCCTGGTTTCAGGAGGTTCCTGACTAGCTCGGATAACTCCCTGGCCTTCTCCTCCGGGAGAAACACCTTTTTCTGGACTGTGTCCAGAATCATCCCTAGGAACAGTAGACGTGTTGTTGGAATCAGCTACGATTTTGGAATATTTAGAATCCACCCGTGCTGACGTAGCACTACCTGAGATAGTGCTACTCCGACCTCTAACTGTTCCCTGGACCTTGCCCTTATCAGGAGATCGTCCAAGTAAGGGATGATTAAGACGCCTTTTCTTCGAAGAAGAATCATCATTTCGGCCATTACCTTGGTAAAGACCCGTGGTGCCGTGGACAATCCAAACGGCAGCGTCTGAAACTGATAATGACAGTTTTGTACCACAAACCTGAGGTACCCTTGGTGAGAAGGGTAGATTGGGACATGGAGATAAGCATCTTTGATGTCCAGAGACACCATATAGTCCCCTTCTTCCAGGTTCGCTATCACTGCTCTGAGTGACTCCATCTTGAATTTTAACCTTTTTATGTAAGTGTTCAATGATTTCAGATTTAAAATCGGTCTCACCGAGCCGTCCGGCTTCGGTACCACAAACAGCGTGGAATAATACCCCTTTCCCTGTTGTAGGAGGGGTACCTTGATTATCACCTGCTGGGAATACAGCTTGTGAATAGCTTCCAATACTGCCTCCCTGTCGGAGGGAGACGTTGGTAGAGCAGACTTCAGGAACCGGCGAGGGGGAGACGTCTCGAATTCCAATTTGTACCCCTGTGATACTACCTGCAGGATCCAGGGGTCCACTTGCGAGTGAGCCCACTGCGCGTTGAAATTTTTGAGACGGGCCCCCACCGTGCCTGAGTCCGCTTGTAAAGCCCCAGCGTCATGCTGAAGACTTGGCAGAAGCGGGGGAGGGCTTCTGTTCGTGGGAAGAGGCTGTCTGCTGCAGTCTTTTTCCCCTTCCTCTGCCCCGGGGCAGAAATGAGTGGCCTTTTGCCCGCTTGCCCTTATGGGGACGAAAGGACTGAGTTTGAAAAGACGGTGTCTTTTTCTGCTGAGAGGTGACCTGAGGTAAAAAGGTGGATTTCCCAGCCGTCGCCGTGGCCACCAGGTCCGATAGACCGACCCCAAATAACTCCTCCCCTTTATACGGCAAAACTTCCATATGCCGTTTGGAATCCGCATCACCTGACCACTGTCGTGTCCATAAACTTCTTCTGGCAGAAATGGACAGCGCACTTACTCTTGATGCCAGGGTGCAAATATCCCTCTGTGCATCTCGCATATATAGTAATGCATCCTTTAAATGCTCTATAGTCAATAATATACTGTCCCTATCCAGGGTATCAATATTTTCAGTCAGGGAATCCGACCAAGCCACTCCAGCGCTGCACATCCAGGCTGAGGCGATTGCTGGTCGCAGTATAACACCAGTATGTGTGTATATACCCTTTAGGATATTTTCCAGCTTTCTATCAGCTGGTTCCTTGAGGGCGGCCGTATCAGGAGACGGTAACGCCACTTGTTTTGATAAGCGTGTGAGCGCCTTATCTACCCTAGGGGGTGTTTCCCAACGCGCCCTAACCTCTGGCGGGAAAGGGTATAATGCCAATAATTTATTAGAAATCAGCAGTTTTTTATCGGGGGAAACCCACGCTTTGTCACACACCTCATTTAATTCATCTGATTCAGGAAAAACTATGGGTAGTTTTTTCACACCCCACATAATACCCCTTTTTGTGGTACTTGTAGTATCAGAAATGTTCAAAGCCTCCTTCATTGCCGTGATCATGTAACGCGTGGCCCTACTGGACATTACGTTTGTCTCGTCACCGTCGACGCTGGAGTCAGTATCCGTGTCTGGGTCTGTGTCGACCATCTGAGGTAACGGGCGCTTTAGAGCCCCTGACGGTGTTTGAGACGCCTGGACAGGCACTAACTGATTTGCCGGCTGTCTCATGTCGTCAACAGTTTTTTGCAAAGTGCTGACACTGTCACGTAATTCCTTCCATACGACCATCCAGTCAGGTGTCGACTCCCTAGGGGGTGACATCACTATTACAGGCAATTGCTCCGCCTCCACATCATTTTCCTCCTCATACATGTCGACACAATCGTACCGACACACAGCACACACACAGGGAATGCTCTGATAGAGGACAGGACCCCACGAGCCCTTTGGGGAGACAGAGGGAGAGTTTGCCAGCACACACCAGAGCGCTATATATATACAGGGATAACCTTATATAAGTGTTTCTCCCTTCTATAGCTGCTGTATTTGTATTATCTGCCAATTAGTGCCCCCCTCTCTTGTTTTACCCTGATTCTGTAGCAGGACTGCAGGGGAGAGTCAGGGAGCCGTCCTTCCAGCGGAGCTGTGAGGGAAAATGGCGCTTGTGTGCTGAGGAGATAGGCTCCGCCCCCTTTTCGGCGGCCTTTTCTCCCGCTTTTTTTTTAGGAAAACTGGCAGGGGTTAAATGCATCCATATAGCCCAGGAGCTATATGTGATGCATTTCTTTAGCCATATAAGGTTTAAAACGTGTTTTATTGCGTCTCAGGGCGCTCCCCCCCAGCGCCCTGCACCCTCAGTGACCGGAGTGTGAAGTGTGCTGAGAGCAATGGCGCACAGCTGCAGTGCTGTGCGCTACCTTATTGAAGACAGGAACGTCTTCTGCCGCCGATTTTTCCGGACCTCTTCGCTCTTCTGGCTCTGTAAGGGGGCCGGCGGCGCGGCTCCGGGACCCATCCAAGCTGAGCCTGTGATCGTCCCTCTGGAGCTAATGTCCAGTAGCCAAGAAGCCCAATCCATCCTGCACGCAGGTGAGTTCGCTTCTTCTCCCCTTAGTCCCGCGCTGCAGTGAGCCTGTTGCCAGCAGGTCTCACTGAAAATAAAAAACCTTTTTAAACTTTTACTCTAAGCAGCTCAGGAGAGCTACCTAGCATGCACCCTTCTCGGCCGGGCACAAAAATCTAACTGAGGCTTGGAGGAGGGTCATAGGGGGAGGAGCCAGTGCACACCAGCTAGTCATAAAGCTTTTACTTTTGTGCCCAGTCTCCTGCGGAGCCGCTATTCCCCATGGTCCTTACGGAGTTCCCAGCATCCACTAGGACGTCAGAGAAAGAGGATATATATGGCACTTTCACTTTACAGTAGAGCCTGGCTCGGGATCCTACATGAGAATGCATGTGCGCTGCTCCGGGAATGTGCGCTCCTCGCGAGGTCTGCTTCGCTGGACTAGACTGAAGGCCCATATAGGCGGGAGAGATGTGTGCTGAGCGATGCGGGGGAGGACGGGGGCCGCTCATTTCACCCAGCGGGTGAAATGAGCGGCGTGCTAGATTGGCCTGCATGCAGGCTCAATCTAGCACCGGCGATAGCGATCTGCGGGGCTGCGCATCGCTATCGCTGAGGGGGCTACACACGAGTGATCTGTGCTTAAAATCTAACCAATCTAGTCAGAGTGCTTAGATTTTAAGAATGAATCTCTCTTTAAGGAGCCAGGGGTGTACAGCTAGTAAGCCCAGGAGATGCATTTGAGGGATACAATGTGCCCTAACCTGCCCGTGGTTTCCCCTGTGCCTCCCCCTGCAGCCTGGGTGACCACACCAGGACACCTCCCTCTTATAGCCAAGGTGGCAGCGTGGTTTGCCTGTCAGTCCGGGAGGGGCAGTTTAGGGTACTGAAGCTCTGTTCAAGCAATTTGTCTGGATGACCGATGCCAGTGTCCGGCTGTGCTATTTTTGTACAAGAATAGATTCAGAAACTGTAGACGGGGCAGAAGTGGGCAGTGATGTGGGTGGAGCTACCAAAGGGACAGGGCATCGATTGGTGCATCATTTTTTTAAAAACACATAATGCCCACAGCAGTGCCTTATATATACATAATGCCCTCAGCAGTGCCATAAACTTAATGCCCCCAGCAGTGCCATATATATACATAATGCCCTCAGCAGTGCCATATATACACATAATACCCCCAACAGTGCTACATATACACATAATGCCCCCAGCAGTGCCATATATACACATAATGCCCTCAGCAGTGCCATATATACACATAATGCCCCTAGCAGTGCCATATATACACATAATGCCCCTAGCAGTGCCAGATACACAATGCCCCCTGCAGTGACAGATACACATAATGCCCCAGGAGTGCCATATATACACATAATGCCCCCAGCAGTGCCACATATACACATAATGCCCTCAGCAGTGCCATATATACACATAATGCCCCCAGCAGTGCCAGATATATAGTGCCGCCAGTATAGTGCTGCTCACCTCCGGCTCCTCTGCTCCCGCTCCTGCTTCCACTGCTCCCGCTCCTGCTGCTCCCGCCGAATCCTGTTACCAAATGGAGGGGAGAAGAACGCACCGCGCATCTCTCCTGCCCCTCACTGTGTCCCGTCTCCAGCAGCCATTCAAAATATGGGACTGGCTTGTGAGACAATCAAAGTTCGCAGGTCGGCAACCGACCAGGAGCCGCCACTGCCAGTACGCAATCTCTGATTGGTTGATGGCTGTGCAACATTTTAAATGTCTGCCAGAGACACAGTGAGGGGCAGGAGGGACGCGCGCTGTGCTCTCCTACCCTCAGAGACGGGAAGCGGCGGCAGCAGCAGCTACAGCAGGGCAGGCCGCAGACGTTCCGAAATGTTGTTCCTGATGACGTCATTTAGAAATGTCCTTCAGGAACGGCGTTCCGGGGCATTCCGGACCAAAAATATCCCTGGTGACTAGGGAGTAGGTCTCTGCCAGTGAGTGACAGGGCGGGGAGCCTACCTGTGTAAGTTACTGCTTGGTGGCCATCCTGAGAACAATGCAACAGTGGTGAAGAAGCCCAGAGTCAGTGTTCGTGTCCACTATAAGGTTACTTTACCACTATATATATATGTATTTGCCCGTGCTGCACCCCTTCAGTGGAACGCACTCCCCCGCTCCATTAGACTCTCCCCGACCTTGCAAAGCTTCAAACGGGCACTAAAAACCCACCTATTCATCAAAGCATACCCTCCCGATGCATAACCTAGTGCTGAAGCCCAGTGGCGTAACTACTGCCCCCGAAGTCCTCGCGGTGGCTTGGGGGCGAGGGGCTGCGGGGGCGCCACTGACTTTGCACAGATTGACATGCGGACGAGCGTCCGCATGTCAATCTGCGGTCTCCTTCCCTCCGCTGCTGTAAGGAGGGACACGGAGCGCACATCGCGCGCCTCTCCTGTATCCCTCCCTGGCTCTCCGGCCGGTCTAATAAAGGAAGTGCCGTTCGTGAGCTCTGATTGGCTCACGAACCGGCACTTCCTTTATTAGACCGGCCTGAGAGCCAGGAGGGACACAGGAGAGGCGCGCTATGCGCTCCGTGTCCCTCCAACACAAAGGGCGGGGGGGAGCAGGCACTGTGGGGGAAGATCTGGCACTGGGGGCATGTACCTGGCACTGTGGGGGAAGATCTGGCACTGGGGGCATATACCTGGCACTGGGGGGGGGGGGGGAGATCTGGCACTGGGGGCATATACCTGGCACTGTGGGGGAAGATCTGGCACTGGGGGCATATACCTGGCACTGTGGGGGGATATCTGGCACTGGGGGCATATACCTGGCACTGTGGGGGAATATCTGGCACTGGGGGCATATACCTGGCACTGTGGGAGAATATCTGGCACTGGGGGCATATACCTGGCACTGTGGGAGAATATCTGGCACTGGGGGCATATACCTGGCACTGTGGGGGAATATCTGGCACTGGGGGCATATACCTGGCACTGTGGGAGAATATCTGGCACTGGGGGCATATACCTGGCACTGTGGGGGAATATCTGGCACTGGGGGCATATACCTGGCACTGTGGGGGAATATCTGGCACTGGGGGCATATACCTGGCACTGTGGGGGAATATCTGGCACTGGGGGCATATACCTGGCACTGTGGGGGAATATCTGGCACTGGGGGCATATACCTGGCACTGTGGGGGAATATCTGGCACTGGGGGCATATACCTGGCACTGTGGGGGAATATCTGGCACTGGGGGCATATACCTGGCACTGTGGGGGAATATCTGGCACTGGGGGCATATACCTGGCACTGTGGGGGAATATCTGGCACTGGGGGCATATAGCTGGCACTGTGGGGGAATATCTGGCACTGGGGGGAGCAGGCACTGAGGGGGCATATGTGGCACTGTGGGGGAATATTTGGCACTGGGGGGAGCAGGCACTGAGGGGGCATATGTGGCACTGTGGGGGAATATTTGGCACTGGGGGGAGCAGGCACTGAGGGGGCATATGTGGCACTGGGGGGGGGGGGTATATTTGGCACTGGGGGCATGTACCTGGCACTGTGGGGGAATATCTGGCACTGGGGGCATATACCTGGCACTGTGGGGGAATATCTGGCACTGGGGGCATATGTGGCACTGGGAGCACGGCCCTAGCAACAAGCACTACCCCCTATCAACGAGCATGACACCCAGTGCATGAAACCCCTGGCAACGAGCATGACACCCAGTGCATGAAACCCCTGGCAACGAGCATGACACACTTGAGCATGAAAACCCCTGGCACCGTGCATGGAACCAAGAGCATGAAACCCCTGGCAACGAGCAGGTAATTTAAAAGTAATTAGAAGCCTTACTGTAGAACTTAATGTGTAATGGGCATTACGGTGTGTGGCATAATGTATCACGGACATTGCGGTGTGTGTCATAATGTGTCAGGCATTACGGTGTGTTGTATACTATATCACGGGCATTGTGGTATGTGGTATAATGTCTCAGGATCATTGCGGTGTGTGTCATAATGTATCACGGGCATTGTGGTATGTGGTATAATGTCTCAGGGTCATTGCGGTGTGTGTCATAATGTGTCACAGACATTGTATGTGCTATAATGTATCAGGGGCATTGCAGTGTGTAGCATAATGTATAACGGGCATTGCGGTGTGTGTCATAATGTGTCACAGGCATTACGGTGTGTGGCATAATGTGTCAGGGGCATTATTGTGTGTGGCATAATGTCTGAGGGCCTTTGCAGTATGTGGCATAATGTATACTGGGCATTACTATAAGGAGGAAAAATGACAAATAATGTAAGGGGCATGAATCAGGATTATTTTTCTTTCCTGTGGTGGCCAACGTCTGGGCGTGCAGGTTGCAAAACTGGGGTATAAGGTAGTCTTTTCCTGCAATGCCACGCACCTTTACGCGAAGCCACGCCCATTTCAACAAAGCCACACACCCTTTTTGACGGCGCGCTTATTTGTCCCTTTACTAGTGCCAATTATGGGAGGTATGGGGGGGGGGGGGCGCCGAATAATTATTTGGCTTGGGGGAGAAAATTTCTAGTTACGCCACTGCTGAAGCCGCGCCTCCACCCCCTGCCTCATGCCGTGAACACCTCAGCTTTGCTTGCATACTGCCATCAGGCTACCTCCCACTTTCCTGCACCTCTTGTCATCTGTCTGTCGCCCCTCCCCACTAGATTGTTAGCTCTTCAGAGCAGGGCCCTCTTTCCTCTTGTTATCTAAGCCCTCGTCTCGACACATTTCACTCGCAGCTCTCCCCTACTCAGCGACCATCTTTATCCTGCTAGTAAAGGCTCATCTCCATCTATGGCCACCAGCCTCTAGTAGTACGATGATCACTCCATCAATACTTACATCTAAGCTGTATTATGTCTTGAGAATGTGTGGTGCTCTGTTACCTGTACTCTATTTCTGTTATTTATTTACTGTAATGCTACCATCTTAGCAGTCATACCCAGGACCTTCAGTCCCATCTTAGCAGTCATACCCAGGACCTTCAGTCCCATCTTAGCAGTCATACCCAGGACCTTCAGTCCCATCTTAGCAGTCATACCCAGGACCTTCAGTCCCATCTTAGCAGTCATACCCAGGACCTTCAGTCCCATCTTAGCAGTCATACCCAGGACCTTCAGTCCCATCTTAGCAGTCATACCCAGGACCTTCAGTCCCATCTTAGCAGTCATACCAGAACCTTCAGTCCCATCTTAGCAGCCATAACCAGGACCTTCAGTCCCATCTTAGCAGCCATAACCAGGACCTTCAGTCCCATCTTAGCAGTCATACCCAGGACCTTCACTCGCATCCTCCTATATTTACAGCAGACATTTCAAAATACAAACATTACCCAGGAATCAAACCCCGACCTTCCATATTGCAGTCAGACACCTTACTCCTGGAGCTATTTGCTCCTGTATGGGAAGTATGAGAGTATCCTGAAATGTGTGCTGTAAATACTGGAGTCTGTGACTTAGGGATGTGAGGGGGATTAAATTGGAGGGAGTTTCAAGTCAGGCGCACAGACACTCTGTGTGGAGCAGAGATTCCTGGGCCCAGAGCCCATCTCCCAGTCCTCAGCAGCCACTGCGGAGCCTCATATACCAGGCAGCCTCCTGTCATTACTGCAGAGCAGCTGTGAGTCCCCATCCTGTCACCTACACATCAGGGGTACAGACACCCTGCATGATGGAGCAGAGATTCCTGGGCCCATAGCCCATCTCCCAGTCCTCAGCAGCCACTGCGGAGCCTCATGTACCAGGCAGCCTCCTGTCATTACTGCAGAGCAGCTGTGAGTCCCCATCCTGTCACCTACACGTCAGGGGTACAGACACCCTGCATGATGGAACAGAGATTCCTGGGCCCATAGCCCATCTCCCAGTCCTCAGCAGCCACTGCGGAGCCTCATGTACCAGGCAGCCTCCTGTCATTACTGCAGAGCAGCTGTGAGTCCCCATCCTGTCACCTACACGTCAGGGGTACAGACACCCTGCATGATGGAACAGAGATTCCTGGGCCCATAGCCCATCTCCCAGTCCTCAGCAGCCACTGCGAAGCCTCATGTACCGGGCAGCCTCCTGTCATTACTGCAGAGCAGCTGTGAGTCCCCATCCTGTCACCTACACGTCAGGGGTACAGACACCCTGCATGATGGAACAGAGATTCCTGGGCCCATAGTCCATCTCCCAGTCCTCAGCAGCCACTGCGGAGCCTCATGTACCAGGCAGCCTCCTGTCATTACTGCAGAGCAGCTGTGAGTCCCCATCCTGTCACCTACACGTCAGGGGCACAGACACCCTGCATGATGGAGCAGAGATTCCTGGGCCCAGAGCCCATCTCCCAGTCCTCAGCAGCCACTGCGGAGCCTCCTGTCCCAGGCAGCCTCCTGTCATTACTGCAGAGCAGCTGTGAGTCCCCATCCTGTCACCTACACGTCAGGGGTACAGACACCCTGCATGATGGAGCAGAGATTCCTGGGCCCAGAGCCCATCTCCCAGTCGTCAGCAGCCACTGCGGAGCCTCCTGTCCCAGGCAGCCTCCTGTCATTACTGCAGAGCAGCTGTGAGTCCCCATCCTGTCACCTACACGTCAGGGGTACAGACACCCTGCATGATGGAACAGAGATTCCTGGGTCCAGAGCCCATCTCCCAGTCCTCAGCAGCCACTGCGGAGCCTCATGTACCAGGCAGCCTCCTGTCATTACTGCAGAGCAGCTGTGAGTCCCCATCCTGTCACCTACACGTCAGGGGTACAGACACCCTGCATGATGGAACAGAGATTCCTGGGCCCATAGCCCATCTCCCAGTCCTCAGCAGCCACTGCGGAGCCTCATGTACCAGGCAGCCTCCTGTCCTTACTGCAGAGCAGCTGTGAGTCCCCATCCTGTCACCTACACGTCAGGGGTACAGACACCCTGCATGATGGAGCAGAGATTCCTGGGCCCATAGCCCATCTCCCAGTCCTCAGCAGCCACTGCGGAGCCTCATGTACCAGGCAGCCTCCTGTCATTACTGCAGAGCAGCTGTGAGTCCCCATCCTGTCACCTACACGTCAGGGGTACAGACACCCTGCATGATGAAGCAGAGATTCCTGGGCCCATAGCCCATCTCCCAGTCCTCAGCAGCCACTGCGGAGCCTCATGTACCAGGCAGCCTCCTGTCATTACTGCAGAGCAGCTGTGAGTCCCCATCCTGTCACCTACACGTCAGGGGTACAGACACCCTGCATGATGGAGCAGAGATTCCTGGGCCCATAGCCCATCTCCCAGTCCTCAGCAGCCACTGCGGAGCCTCCTGTCCAGGCAGCCTCCTGTCATTACTGCAGAGCAGCTGTGAGTCCCCATCCTGTCACCTACACGTCAGGGGTACAGACACCCTGCATGATGGAGCAGAGATTCCTGGGCCCATAGCCCATCTCCCAGTCCTAAGCAGCCACTGCGGAGCCTCCTGTCCCAGGCAGCCTCCTGTCATTACTGCAGAGCAGCTGTGAGTCCCCATCCTGTCACCTACACGTCAGGGGTACAGACACCCTGCATGATGGAGCAGAGATTCCTGGGCCCAGAGCCCATCTCCCAGTCCTCAGCAGCCACTGCGGAGCCTCATGTACCAGGCAGCCTCCTGTCATTACTGCAGAGCAGCTGTGAGTCCCCATCCTGTCACCTACACGTCAGGGGTACAGACACCCTGCATGATGGAGCAGAGATTCCTGGGCCCAGAGCCCATCTCCCAGTCCTCAGCAGCCACTGCGGAGCCTCCTGTCCCAGGCAGCCTCCTGTCATTACTGCAGAGCAGCTGTGAGTCCCCATCCTGTCACCTACACGTCAGGGGTACAGACACCCTGCATGATGGAGCAGAGATTCCTGGGCCCGGAGCCCATCTCCCAGTCCTCAGCAGCCACTGCGGAGCCTCATGTACCAGGCAGCCTCCTGTCATTACTGCAGAGCAGCTGTGAGTCCCCATCCTGTCACATACACGTCAGGGGTACAGACACCCTGCATGATGGAGCAGAGATTCCTGGGCCCAGAGCCCATCTCCCAGTCCTCAGCAGCCACTGCGGAGCCTCCTGTCCCAGGCAGCCTCCTGTCATTACTGCAGAGCAGCTGTGAGTCCCCATCCTGTCACCTACACGTCAGGGGTACAGACACCCTGCATGATGGAGCAGAGATTCCTGGGCCCATAGCCCATCTCCCAGTCCTCAGCAGCCACTGCGGAGCCTCATGTACCAGGCAGCCTCCTGTCATTACTGCAGAGCAGCTGTGAGTCCCCATCCTGTCACCTACACGTCAGGGGTACAGACACCCTGCATGATGGAACAGAGATTCCTGGGCCCATAGCCCATCTCCCAGTCCTCAGCAGACACTGCGGAGCCTCATGTACCAGGCAGCCTCCTGTCATTACTGCAGAGCAGCTGTGAGTCCCCATCCTGTCACCTACACGTCAGGGGTACAGACACCCTGCATGATGGAACAGAGATTCCTGGGCCCATAGCCCATCTCCCAGTCCTCAGCAGCCACTGCGGAGCCTCATGTACCGGGCAGCCTCCTGTCATTACTGCAGAGCAGCTGTGAGTCCCCATCCTGTCACCTACACGTCAGGGGTACAGACACCCTGCATGATGGAACAGAGATTCCTGGGCCCATAGCCCATCTCCCAGTCCTCAGCAGCCACTGCGGAGCCTCATGTACCAGGCAGCCTCCTGTCATTACTGCAGAGCAGCTGTGAGTCCCCATCCTGTCACCTACACGTCAGGGGTACAGACACCCTGCATGATGGAGCAGAGATTCCTGGGCCCATAGCCCATCTCCCAGTCCTCAGCAGCCACTGCGGAGCCTCATGTACCAGGCAGCCTCCTGTCATTACTGCAGAGCAGCTGTGAGTCCCCATCCTGTCACCTACACGTCAGGGGTACAGACACCCTGCATGATGGAACAGAGATTCCTGGGCCCGGAGCCCATCTCCCAGTCCTCAGCAGCCACTGCAGAGCCTCAAGTCCCAGGCAGACTCCTGTCATTACTGCAGAGCAGCTGTGAGTCCCCATCCTGTCACCTACACGTCAGGGGTACAGACACCCTGCATGATGGAGCAGAGATTCCTGGGCCCATAGCCCATCTCCCAGTCCTCAGCAGCCACTGCGGAGCCTCATGTACCAGGCAGCCTCCTGTCATTACTGCAGAGCAGCTGTGAGTCCCCATCCTGTCACCTACACGTTAGGGGTACAGACACCCTGCATGATGGAGCAGAGATTCCTGGGCCCAGAGCCCATCTCCCAGTCCTCAGCAGCCACTGCGGAGCCTCATGTACCAGGCAGCCTCCTGTCATTACTGCAGAGCAGCTGTGAGTCCCCATCCTGTCACCTACACGTCAGGGGTACAGACATCCTGCGTGATGGAACAGAGATTCCTGGGCCCATAGCCCATCTCCCAGTCCTAAGCAGCCACTGCGGAGCATCCAGTCCCAGGCAGCCTCCTGTCATTACTGCAGAGCAGCTGTGAGTCCCCATCCTGTCACCTACACGTCAGGGGTACAGACACCCTGCATGATGGAGCAGAGATTCCTGGGCCCAGAGCCCATCTCCCAGTCCTCAGCAGCCACTGCGGAGCCTCCTGTCCCAGGCAGCCTCCTGTCTTTACTGCAGAGCAGCTGTGAGTCCCCATCCTGTCACCTACACGTCAGGGGTACAGACACCCTGCATGATGGAGCAGAGATTCCTGGGCCCATAGCCCATCTCCCAGTCCTCAGCAGCCACTGCGGAGCCTCATGTACCAGGCAGCCTCCTGTCATTACTGCAGAGCAGCTGTGAGTCCCCATCCTGTCACCTACACGTCAGGGGTACAGACACCCTGCATGATGGAGCAGAGATTCCTGGGCCCATAGCCCATCTCCCAGTCCTCAGCAGCCACTGCGGAGCCTCATGTACCAGGCAGCCTCCTGTCATTACTGCAGAGCAGCTGTGAGTCCCCATCCTGTCACCTACACGTCAGGGGTACAGACACCCTGCATGATGGAGCAGAGATTCCTGGGCCCAGAGCCCATCTCCCAGTCCTAAGCAGCCACTGCTGAGCCTCCTGTCCCAGGCAGCCTCCTGTCATTACTGCAGAGCAGCTGTGAGTCCCCATCCTGTCACAAACACGTCAGGGGTACAGACACCCTGCATGATGGAGCAGAGATTCCTGGGCCCAGAGCCCATCTCCCAGTCCTCAGCAGCCACTGCGGAGCCTCCTGTCCCAGGCAGCCTCCTGTCATTACTGCAGAGCAGCTGTGAGTCCCCATCCTGTCACCTACACGTCAGGGGTACAGACACCCTGCATGATGGAGCAGAGATTCCTGGGCCCATAGCCCATCTCCCAGTCCTCAGCAGCCACTGCGGAGCCTCATGTACCAGGCAGCCTCCTGTCATTACTGCAGAGCAGCTGTGAGTCCCCATCCTGTCACCTACACGTCAGGGGTACAGACACCCTGCATGATGGAACAGAGATTCCTGGGCACATAGCCCATCTCCCAGTCCTCAGCAGCCACTGCGGAGCCTCATGTACCAGGCAGCATCCTGTCATTACTGCAGAGCAGCTGTGAGTCCCCATCCTGTCACCTACACGTCAGGGGTACAGACACCCTGCATGATGGAACAGAGATTCCTGGGCCCAGAGCCCATCTCCCAGTCCTCAGCAGCCACTGCGGAGCCTCATGTACCAGGCAGCCTCCTGTCATTACTGCAGAGCAGCTGTGAGTCCCCATCCTGTCACCTACACGTCAGGGGTACAGACACCCTGCATGATGGAACAGAGATTCCAGGGCCCATAGCCCATCTCCCAGTCCTCAGCAGCCACTGCGGAGCCTCATGTACCAGGCAGCCTCCTGTCATTACTGCAGAGCAGCTGTGAGTCCCCATCCTGTCACCTACACGTCAGGGGTACAGACACCCTGCATGATGGAGCAGAGATTCCTGGGCCCATAGCCCATCTCCCAGTCCTCAGCAGCCACTGCGGAGCCTCCTGTCCAGGCAGCCTCCTGTCATTACTGCAGAGCAGCTGTGAGTCCCCATCCTGTCACCTACACGTCAGGGGTACAGACACCCTGCATGATGGAGCAGAGATTCCTGGGCCCAGAGCCCATCTCCCAGTCCTCAGCAGCCACTGCGGAGCCTCCTGTCCCAGGCAGCCTCCTGTCTTTACTGCAGAGCAGCTGTGAGTCCCCATCCTGTCACCTACACGTCAGGGGTACAGACACCCTGCATGATGGAGCAGAGATTCCTGGGCCCATAGCCCATCTCCCAGTCCTCAGCAGCCACTGCGGAGCCTCATGTACCAGGCAGCCTCCTGTCATTACTGCAGAGCAGCTGTGAGTCCCCATCCTGTCACCTACACGTCAGGGGTACAGACACCCTGCATGATGGAGCAGAGATTCCTGGGCCCATAGCCCATCTCCCAGTCCTCAGCAGCCACTGCGGAGCCTCCTGTCCCAGGCAGCCTCCTGTCATTACTGCAGAGCAGCTGTGAGTCCCCATCCTGTCACCTACACGTCAGGGGTACAGACACCCTGCATGATGGAGCAGAGATTCCTGGGCCCATAGCCCATCTCCCAGTCCTAAGCAGCCACTGCTGAGCCTCCTGTCCCAGGCAGCCTCCTGTCATTACTGCAGAGCAGATGTGAGTCCCCATCCTGTCACATACACGTCAGGGGTACAGACACCCTGCATGATGGAGCAGAGATTCCTGGGCCCAGAGCCCATCTCCCAGTCCTCAGCAGCCACTGCGGAGCCTCCTGTCCCAGGCAGCCTCCTGTCATTACTGCAGAGCAGCTGTGAGTCCCCATCCTGTCACCTACACGTCAGGGGTACAGACACCCTGCATGATGGAGCAGAGATTCCTGGGCCCATAGCCCATCTCCCAGTCCTCAGCAGCCACTGCGGAGCCTCATGTACCAGGCAGCCTCCTGTCATTACTGCAGAGCAGCTGTGAGTCCCCATCCTGTCACCTACACGTCAGGGGTACAGACACCCTGCATGATGGAACAGAGATTCCTGGGCACATAGCCCATCTCCCAGTCCTCAGCAGCCACTGCGGAGCCTCATGTACCAGGCAGCATCCTGTCATTACTGCAGAGCAGCTGTGAGTCCCCATCCTGTCACCTACACGTCAGGGGTACAGACACCCTGCATGATGGAACAGAGATTCCTGGGCCCATAGCCCATCTCCCAGTCCTCAGCAGCCACTGCGGAGCCTCATGTACCAGGCAGCCTCCTGTCATTACTGCAGAGCAGCTGTGAGTCCCCATCCTGTCACCTACACGTCAGGGGTACAGACACCCTGCATGATGGAACAGAGATTCCAGGGCCCATAGCCCATCTCCCAGTCCTCAGCAGCCACTGCGGAGCCTCATGTACCAGGCAGCCTCCTGTCATTACTGCAGAGCAGCTGTGAGTCCCCATCCTGTCACCTACACGTCAGGGGTACAGACACCCTGCATGATGGAGCAGAGATTCCTGGGCCCATAGCCCATCTCCCAGTCCTCAGCAGCCACTGCGGAGCCTCATGTACCAGGCAGCCTCCTGTCATTACTGCAGAGCAGCTGTGAGTCCCCATCCTGTCACCTACACGTCAGGGGTACAGACACCCTGCATGATGGAGCAGAGATTCCTGGGCCCATAGCCCATCTCCCAGTCCTCAGCAGCCACTGCGGAGCCTCCTGTCCAGGCAGCCTCCTGTCATTACTGCAGAGCAGCTGTGAGTCCCCATCCTGTCACCTACACGTCAGGGGTACAGACACCCTGCATGATGGAGCAGAGATTCCTGGGCCCAGAGCCCATCTCCCAGTCCTCAGCAGCCACTGCGGAGCCTCATGTACCAGGCAGCCTCCTGTCATTACTGCAGAGCAGCTGTGAGTCCCCATCCTGTCACATACACTCTGCATGATGGAGCAGAGATTCCTGGGCCCAGAGCCCATCTCCCAGTCCTCAGCAGCCACTGCGGAGCCTCCTGTCCCAGGCAGCCTCCTGTCATTACTGCAGAGCAGCTGTGAGTCCCCATCCTGTCACCTACACGTCAGGGGTACAGACACCCTGCATGATGGAGCAGAGATTCCTGGGCCCATAGCCCATCTCCCAGTCCTAAGCAGCCACTGCGGAGCCTCCTGTCCCAGGCAGCCTCCTGTCATTACTGCAGAGCAGCTGTGAGTCCCCATCCTGTCACCTACACGTCGCCAGGCAGCCTCCTGTCATTACTGCAGAGCAGCTGTGAGTCCCCATCCTGTCACCTACACGTCAGGGGTACAGACACCCTGCATGATGGAGCAGAGATTCCTGGGCCCGGAGCCCATCTCCCAGTCCTCAGCAGCCACTGCGGAGCCTCATGTACCAGGCAGCCTCCTGTCATTACTGCAGAGCAGCTGTGAGTCCCCATCCTGTCACATACACGTCAGGGGTACAGACACCCTGCATGATGGAGCAGAGATTCCAGGGCCCAGAGCCCATCTCCCAGTCCTCAGCAGCCACTGCGGAGCCTCAAGTCCCAGGCAGACTCCTGTCATTACTGCAGAGCAGCTGTGAGTCCCCATCCTGTCACCTACACGTCAGGGGTACAGACACCCTGCATGATGGAACAGAGATTCCTGGGCATATAGCCCATCTCCCAGTCCTCAGCAGCCACTGCGGAGCCTCATGTACCAGGCAGCCTCCTGTCATTACTGCAGAGCAGCTGTGAGTCCCCATCCTGTCACCTACACGTTAGGGGTACAGACACCCTGCATGATGGAGCAGAGATTCCTGGGCCCAGAGCCCATCTCCCAGTCCTCAGCAGCCACTGCGGAGCCTCATGTACCAGGCAGCCTCCTGTCATTACTGCAGAGCAGCTGTGAGTCCCCATCCTGTCACCTACACGTCAGGGGTACAGACATCCTGCGTGATGGAACAGAGATTCCTGGGCCCATAGCCCATCTCCCAGTCCTAAGCAGCCACTGCTGAGCCTCCTGTCCCAGGCAGACTCCTGTCATTACTGCAGAGCAGCTGTGAGTCCCCATCCTGTCACCTACACGTCAGGGGTACAGACACCCTGCATGATGGAGCAGAGATTCCTGGGCCCAGAGCCCATCTCCCAGTCATCAGCAGCCACTGCGGAGCCTCATGTACCAGGCAGCCTCCTGTCATTACTGCAGAGCAGCTGTGAGTCCCCATCCTGTCACCTACACGTCAGGGGTACAGACACCCTGCATGATGGAACAGAGATTCCTGGGCCCATAGCCCATCTCCCAGTCCTCAGCAGCCACTGCGGAGCCTCATGTACCAGGCAGCCTCCTGCCATTACTGCAGAGCAGCTGTGAGTCCCCATCCTGTCACCTACACGTCAGGCGTACAGACACCCTGCATGATGGAGCAGAGATTCCTGGACCCATAGCCCATCTCCCAGTCCTCAGCAGCCACTGCGGAGCCTCATGTACCAGGCAGCCTCCTGTCATTACTGCAGAGCAGCTGTGAGTCCCCATCCTGTCACCTACACGTCAGGGGTACAGACACCCTGCATGATGGAGCAGAGATTCCTGGGCCCAGAGCCCATCTCCCAGTCCTCAGCAGCCACTGCGGAGCCTCCTGTCCCAGGCAGACTCCTGCCATTACTGCAGAGCAGCTGTGAGTCCCCATCCTGTCACCTACACGTCAGGCGTACAGACACCCTGCATGATGGAGCAGAGATTCCTGGACCCATAGCCCATCTCCCAGTCCTCAGCAGCCACTGCGGAGCCTCATGTACCAGGCAGCCTCCTGTCATTACTGCAGAGCAGCTGTGAGTCCCCATCCTGTCACCTACACGTCAGGGGTACAGACACCCTGCATGATGGAGCAGAGATTCCTGGGCCCATAGCCCATCTCCCAGTCCTCAGCAGCCACTGCGGAGCCTCCTGTCCCAGGCAGACTCCTGTCATTACTGCAGAGCAGCTGTGAGTCCCCATCCTGTCACCTACACGTCAGGGGTACAGACACCCTGCATGATGGAGCAGAGATTCCTGGGCCCAGAGCCCATCTCCCAGTCCTCAGCAGCCACTGCGGAGCCTCATGTAACAGGCAGCCTCCTGTCATTACTGCAGAGCAGCTGTGAGTCCCCATCCTGTCACCTACACGTCAGGGGTACAGACACCCTGCATGATAGAACAGAGATTCCTGGGCCCATAGCCCATCTCCCAGTCCTCAGCAGCCACTGCGGAGCCTCATGTACCAGGCAGCCTCCTGTCATTACTGCAGAGCAGCTGTGAGTCCCCATCCTGTCACCTACACATCAAGGGTACAGACACCCTGCATGATGGAGCAGAGATTCCTGGGCCCATAGCCCATCTCCCAGTCCTCAGCAACCACTGCGGAGCCTCATGTACCAGGCAGCCTCCTGTCATTACTGCAGAGCAGCTGTGAGTCCCCATCCTGTCACCTACACGTCAGGGGTACAGACACCCTGCATGATGGAGCAGAGATTCCTGGGTCCATAGCCCATCTCCCAGTCCTCAGCAGCCACTGCGGAGCCTCATGTACCAGGCAGCCTCATGTCATTACTGCAGAGCAGCTGTGAGTCCCCATCCTGTCACCTACACGTCAGGGGTACAGACACCCTGCATGATGGAGCAGAGATTCCTGGGCCCATAGCCCATCTCCCAGTCCTCAGCAGCTACTGCGGAGCCTCCTGTCCCAGGCAGCCTCCTGTCATTACTGCAGAGCAGCTGTGAGTCCCCATCCTGTCACCTACACGTCAGGGGTACAGACACCCTGCATGATGGAGCAGAGATTCCTGGGCCCATAGCCCATCTCCCAGTCCTAAGCAGCCACTGCGGAGCCTCCTGTCCCAGGCAGCCTCCTGTCATTACTGCAGAGCAGCTGTGAGTCCTAATCCTGTCACCTACACGTCAGGGGTACAGACACCCTGCATGATGGAACAGAGATTCCTGGGCCCAGAGCCCATCTCCCAGTCCTCAGCAGCCACTGCAGAGCCTCCTGTCCCAGGCAGCCTCCTGTCATTACTGCAGAGCAGCTGTGAGTCCCCATCCTGTCACCTACACGTCAGGGGTACAGACACCCTGCATGATGGAGCAGAGATTCCTGGGCCCAGAGCCCATCTCCCAGTTCTCAGCAGCCACTGCGGAGCCTCATGTCCCATCTCTGAATGGACAGATAATGGTGTGTGACTCCCCCTAATCTGTATCAGATGGAGACCCTCAATGACAGCTGTGATCCCGGACATCACATGAACCTGACACTTTGGTCATCACTGGGACAACAGCAGAACCTCTACACAAAGCAGCCATATGTGCCGCGGATCCCCCTACAGGTCACACAACCCCCTCCCCCATTGTCTGTGGTCCCTGGAATGGATTACAGCATCTGGCACATCACACACACATGATATAGCATGGAAGTAGCGTGACCTCCTGGTGTCACCCTTCTGCCCCTACATGTCAGACGTGTGCAGAGCTTTACAGCTGGGTACAAGGTGCAGATAATGCTCCACATGGACTACGATCCATCACGTCATACACTGCTGTATCTCACTACAGATAACCAAGCGCCATTGCCAGCCATTACTAATAATGATGTATCCAACCCATACATGCGCAGTACAGATACACTACACCAGCAGGGGGTGACACAGAGCCGGGTATGTGACCAGCAGGAAAGCGCTCTCCGCACCATACATGCGCAGTACAGATACACTACACCAGCAGGGGGTGACACAGAGTCAGGTGTGTGACCAGCAGGAAAGCGCTCTCCTCACCATACATGCGCAGTACAGATACACTACACCAGCAGGGGGTGACACAGAGTCGGGTGTGTGACCAGCAGGAAAGCGCTATCCACACCATACATGCGCAGTACAGATACACCACACCAGCAGGGGGTGACACAGAGCCGGGTGTGTGACCAGCAGGAAAGCGCTCTCCGCACCATACATGCGCAGTACAGATACACTACACCAGCAGGGGGTGACACAGGGCCAGGTATGTGACCAGCAGGAAAGCGCTCTCCTCACCATACATGCGCAGTACAGATACACTACACCAGCAGGGGGTGACATAGAGCCAGGAGTGTGACCAGCAGGAAAGCGCTCTCTGCACCATACATGCGCAGTACAGATACACTACACCAGCAGGGGGTGACATAGGGCCGGGTGTGTGACCAGCAGGAAAGCGCTCTCGTCACCACACAACATGCGCAGTACAGATACACTACACCAGCAGGGGGTGACACAGGGCCGGGTATGTGACCAGCAGGAAAGCGCTCTCCTCACCATACATGCGCAGTACAGATACACTACACCAGCAGGGGGTGACATAGAGCCAGGAGTGTGACCAGCAGGAAAGCGCTCTCCGCACCATACATGCGCAGTACAGATACACTACACCAGCAGGGGGTGACATAGGGACCGGTGTGTGACCAGCAGGAAAGCGCTCTCCTCACCATACATGCGCAGTACAGATACACTACACCAGCAGGGGGTGACATAGAGCCAGGAGTGTGACCAGCAGGAAAGCGCTCTCCGCACCATACATGCGCAGTACAGATACACTACACCAGCAGGGGGTGACACAGGGCCGGGTGTGTGACCAGCAGGAAAGCGCTCTCCTCACCATACATGCGCAGTACAGATACACTACACCAGCAGGGGGTGACACAGAGCCAGGAGTGTGACCAGCAGGAAAGCGCTCTCCGCACCAAACATGCGCAGTACAGATACACTACACCAGCAGGGGGTGACATAGAGCAGCTATAGGACGTTAGAATAGGACATGGTGATTGGATGAGGAGATGACCAGGTATTATTGGAATTGGGGGGGGGGGGGGAATTATGAAACCTCAGGCAATGTGGGGAGAGGAGATGGCAGTTATAGGACGTTATGGTGGGACATGGTTATTGGATGAGATGATATATTGTTAGTGGATATGGGGTAGGACGTGTAGATTTGGATGAGATGATAGCGTATTGGTGGACATGTGGTGACGTTATTGTAGGACGTGTAGATTTGGATGAGATGATAACGTATTGGTGGACATGTGGTGACGTTATTGTAGGACGTGTAGATTTGGATGAGATTATAGCGTATTGGTGGACATGTGGTGACGTTATTGTAGGACGTGTAGATTTGGATGAGATGATAACGTATTGGTGGACATGTGGTGACGTTATTGTAGGACGTGTAGATTTGGATGAGATTATAGCGTATTGGTGGACATGTGGTGACGTTATTGTAGGACGTGTAGATTTGGATGAGATTGTAGCGTATTGGTGGACATGTGGTGATGTTATTGTAGGACGTGTAGATTTGGATGAGATGATAGCGTATTGGTGGACATGTGGTGACGTTATTGTAGGACGTGTAGATTTGGATGAGATGATAGCGTATTGGTGGACATGTGGTGACGTTATTGTAGGACGTGTAGATTTGGATGAGATGATAGCGTATTGGTGGACATGTGGTGACATTACTCTAGGACGTGTAGATTTGGACAAGATGATAGCGTATTGGTGGACATGTGGTGACGTTATTGTAGGACGTGTAGATTTGGATGAGATGATAGCATATTGGTGGACATGTGGTGACGTTATTGTAGGACGTGTAGATTTGGATGAGATAGCGTATTGGTGGACATGTGGTGACGTTACTGTAGGACGTGTAGATTTGGATGAGATGATAGCATATTGGTGGACATGTGATGACGTTACTGTAGGACGTGTAGATTTGGATGAGATGATAGCATATTGGTGGACATGTAATGACGTTACTGTAGGACGTGTAGATTTGGATGAGATGACAGAGTATTGGTGGACATGTGGTGACGTTATTGTAGGACGTGTAGATTTGGATGAGATAGCATATTGGTGGACATGTGGTGACGTTATTGTAGGACGTGTAGATTTGGATGAGATGATAGCATATTGGTGGACATGTGGTGACGTTATTGTAGACGTGTAGATTTGGATGAGGTGATAGCGTATTGGTGGACATGTGATGACATTACTGTAGGACGTGTAGATTTGGATGAGATGATAGCATATTGGTGGACATGTGATGACGTTACTGTAGGACGTGTAGATTTGGATGAGATGACAGAGTATTGGTGGACATGTGGTGACGTTATTGTAGGACGTGTAGATTTGGATGAGATAGCGTATTGGTGGACATGTGATGACGTTACTGTAGGACGTGTAGATTTGGATGAGATGATAGCGTATTGTTGGACATGTGGTGACGTTATTGTAGGACGTGTAGATTTGGATGAGATGACAGAGTATTGGTGGACATGTGATGACGTTACTGTAGGACGTGTAGATTTGGATGAGATGATAGCATATTGGTGGATATGTGATGACGTTACTATAGGACGTGTAGATTTGGATGAGATGATAGCATATTGGTGGACATGTGATGACGTTACTGTAGGACGTGTAGATTTGGATGAGATGACAGAGTATTGGTGGACATGTGGTGAAGTTATTGTAGGACGTGTAGATTTGGATGAGATAGCGTATTGGTGGACATGTGGTGACGTTATTGTAGGACGTGTAGATTTGGATGAGATGATAGCATATTGGTGGACATGTGATGGCGTTACTGTAGGACGTGTAGATTTGGATGAGATGATAGCATATTGGTGGACATGTGGTGACGTTATTGTAGGATGTGTAGATTTGGATGAGATGATAGCATATTGGTGGACATTTGGTGACGTTATTGTAGGACGTGTAGATTTGGATGAGATGATAGCGTATTGGTGGACATGTGGTGACATTACTGTAGGACGTGTAGATTTGGATGAGATGATAGCGTATTGGTGGACATGTGGTGACGTTATTGTAGGACGTGTAGATTTGGATGAGATGATAGCATATTGTTGGACATGTGGTGACGTTATTGTAGGACGTGTAGATTTGGATGAGATGATAGCATATTGGTGGACATGTGATGACGTTACTGTAGGACGTGTAGATTTGGATGAGATGATAGCATATTGGTGGACATGTGGTGACGTTATTGTAGGATGTGTAGATTTGGATGAGATGATAGCATATTGGTGGACATGTGGTGACGTTACTGTAGGACGTGTAGATTTGGATGAGATGATAGCATATTGGTGGACATGTGGTGACGTTATTGTAGGACGTGTAGATTTGGATGAGATGACAGAGTATTGGTGGACATGTGGTGACATTACTGTAGGACGTGTAGATTTGGATGAGATGATAGCGTATTGTTGGACATGTGGTGACGTTATTGTAGGACGTGTAGATTTGGATGAGATGATAGCGTATTGGTGGACATGTGATGACGTTACTGTAGGACGTGTAGATTTGGATGAGATGATAGCATATTGGTGGACATGTGGTGACGTTATTGTAGGATGTGTAGATTTGGATGAGATGATAGCATATTGGTGGACATGTGGTGACATTACTGTAGGACGTGTAGATTTGGATGAGATGATAGCGTATTGTTGGACATGTGGTGACGTTATTGTAGGACGTGTAGATTTGGATGAGATGATAGCGTATTGTTGGACATGTGGTGACGTTATTGTAGGACGTGTAGATTTGGATGAGATGACAGAGTATTGGTGGACATATGGTGACGTTATTGTAGGATGTGTAGATTTGGATGAGATAGCGTATTGGTGGACATGTGGTGACGTTATTGTAGGACGTGTAGATTTGGATGAGATGATAGCATATTGGTGGACATGTGATGACGTTACTGTAGGATGTGTAGATTTGGATGAGATGATAGCATATTGGTGGACATGTGGTGACGTTATTGTAGGATGTGTAGATTTGGATGAGATGATAGCATATTGGTGGACATTTGGTGACGTTATTGTAGGACGTGTAGATTTGGATGAGATGATAGCGTATTGGTGGACATGTGGTGACATTACTGTAGGACGTGTAGATTTGGATGAGATGATAGCGTATTGGTGGACATGTGGTGACGTTATTGTAGGACGTGTAGATTTGGATGAGATGATAGCATATTGTTGGACATGTGGTGACGTTATTGTAGGACGTGTAGATTTGGATGAGATGATAGCATATTGGTGGACATGTGATGACGTTACTGTAGGACGTGTAGATTTGGATGAGATGATAGCATATTGGTGGACATGTGATGACGTTATTGTAGGATGTGTAGATTTGGATGAGATGATAGCATATTGGTGGACATGTGGTGACGTTACTGTAGGACGTGTAGATTTGGATGAGATGATAGCATATTGGTGGACATGTGGTGACGTTATTGTAGGACGTGTAGATTTGGATGAGATGACAGAGTATTGGTGGACATGTGGTGACATTACTGTAGGACGTGTAGATTTGGATGAGATGATAGCGTATTGTTGGACATGTGGTGACGTTATTGTAGGACGTGTAGATTTGGATGAGATGATAGCATATTGGTGGACATGTGATGACGTTACTGTAGGACGTGTAGATTTGGATGAGATGATAGCATATTGGTGGACATGTGGTGACGTTATTGTAGGATGTGTAGATTTGGATGAGATGATAGCATATTGGTGGACATGTGGTGACGTTATTGTAGGACGTGTAGATTTGAATGAGATGACAGAGTATTGGTGGACATGTGGTGACATTACTGTAGGACGCGTAGATTTGGATGAGATGATAGCGTATTGTTGGACATGTGGTGACGTTATTGTAGGACGTGTAGATTTGGATGAGATGACAGAGTATTGGTGGACATGTGGTGACGTTATTGTAGGATGTGTAGATTTGGATGAGATGATAGCGTATTGTTGGACATGTGGTGACGTTATTGTAGGACGTGTAGATTTGGATGAGATGACAGAGTATTGGTGGACATGTGGTGACGTTATTGTAGGACGTGTAGATTTGGATGAGATGACAGAGTATTGGTGGATATGTGGTGACGTTACTGTAGGACGTGTAGATTTGGATGAGATGATAGCATATTGGTGGACATGTGGTGACGTTACTGTAGGACGTGTAGATCTGGATGAGATGATAGCATATTGGTGGACATGTGGTGACGTTACTGTAGGACGTGTAGATTTGGATGAGATAGCGTATTGTTGGACATGTGGTGACGTTACTGTAGGACGTGTAGATTTGGATGAGATGACAGAGTATTGGTGGACATGTGATGACGTTACTGTAGGACGTGTAGATTTGGATGAGATGATAGCATATTGGTGGACATGTGATGACGTTACTGTAGGACGTGTAGATTTGGATGAGATGATAGCATATTGGTGGACATGTGATGACGTTACTGTAGGACGTGTAGATTTGGATGAGATAGCGTATTGTTGGACATGTGATGACGTTATTGTAGGACGTGTAGATTTGGATGAGATGATAGCATATTGGTGGACATGTGATGACGTTACTGTAGGACGTGTAGATTTGGATGAGATGATAGCGTATTGGTGGACATGTGGTGACGTTACTGTAGGACGTGTAGATCTGGATGAGATGATAGCATATTGGTGGACATGTGATGACGTTACTGTAGGATGTGTAGATTTGGATGAGATGATAGCGTATTGGTGGACATGTGATGACGTTACTGTAGGACGTGTAGATTTGGATGAGATAGCGTATTGTTGGACATGTGGTGACGTTACTGTAGGACGTGTAGATTTGGATGAGATGATAACGTATTGGTGGACATGTGGTGACGTTATTGTAGGACGTGTAGATTTGGATGAGATGATAGCGTATTGGTGGACATGTGATGACGTTACTGTAGGACGTGTAGATTTGGATGAGATGATAGCGTATTGTTGGACATGTGGTGACGTTATTGTAGGACGTGTAGATTTGGATGAGATGATAGCGTATTGTTGGACATGTGGTGACGTTATTGTAGGACGTGTAGATTTGGATGAGATGACAGAGTATTGGTGGACATGTGATGACGTTATTGTAGGACGTGTAGATTTGGATGAGATGACAGAGTATTGGTGGACATGTGGTGACGTTATTGTAGGATGTGTAGATTTGGATGAGATGATAGCGTATTGTTGGACATGTGGTGACGTTACTGTAGGACGTGTAGATTTGCATGACGGTACAATTGTTGCTGGACAATCAGTGCACAGTAAATTGTGTATTCCAGGACAATGAGTCATGAACAGAACTGGGGATGATCACTATGTACACCCAGTCACAGAGGACAGTCCAGCACAGCTAATTGTTTTAATCACATCCCAGCATCTCCTCCCCCACTCAGGACGTCCTCCTAATTAGTGTCTGATTAGATATGACACTGACCAGGGGATGCTAATTAGGATGTGTATAGGAATAGAGGGTGAGAGCCATACATTATGCATATAACCTGGGGACACCTGTCTTCGTCACTCGGCCGGCCATTGCTGGAGTGTGGTCAGTTCCTGAGTAATGTCTGTAACCACAGGTAAAACAAGGTTTTGTCAGGGTCTCAGAGATGAGGACTCCCATGAAATGGGGTACTGACAGCAGGGGTCCAGTATGGAGGACCACCCCTGACAGGAGAAATATATACATGGATACCAGTGACTGAAAACTTCTGCCAAAGAATGCTGGAGCTTGTAGTCCTGAATTCTGTAACTTGGAGCCGACTACAAATCCCAGAATTATACATAACACAAGGGAAGTGGCGAGGAATCCTCACAAATTCTGTGCAAGGCGACAGATGGAAAACTAGCTGCCCCAACAGTGGCAAGGGGGGGGGGGGGGGGGGGGGGGTAACAGATTAGAGCCGCCATCCCCCCTACTCTGTGGCATTTCCGACACTGAACCCCCGCGCATTGCACATACGATTACTGATAACTCTCCTACCATCAGTAGCAGCAGCGGCTGGGGATTCCTGATGGAACTGTTCCCAGGTGACGGCAGTACGTGTGGTGTGTGAGGACAGGTGTGTCACATGCTGCAGGTAAACAGCCGGGAGCTCAAGGCCACAGGGATAAAGGTCCCCACAGTATTCTCACAGCAGTGATTGTACTCACATAGTACCGCAGAGCCAGACAGGGTAACACAGAGGTCCTGCACCTACCGCTCCCCACACCCCGGGGTCCTGTACCTACCGCTCCCCACACCCCGGGCTCCTGCACCTACCGCTCCCCACACCCCGGGCTCCTGCACCTACCGCTCCCCACACCCCGGGGTCCTGCACCTACCGCTCCCCACACCCCGGGCTCCTGCACCTACCGCTCCCCACACCCCGGGGTCCTGTACCTACCGCTCCCCACACCCCGGGCTCCTGCACCTACCACTCCCCACACCCCGGGCTCCTGCACCCATTACTCCCCACACCCCGGGGTCCTGCACCTACCGCTCCCCACACCCCGGGGTCCTGCACCTACCACTCCCCACACCCCGGGCTCCTGCACCTACCGCTCCCCACACCCCGGGCTCCTGCACCTACCACTCCCCACACCCCGGGGTCCTGCACCTACCGCTCCCCACACCCCGGGCTCCTGCACCTACCACTCCCCACACCCCGGGGTCCTGCACCTACCCCTCCCCACACCCCGGGGTCCTGCACCTACCGCTCCCCACACCCCGGGCTCCTGCACCTACCGCTCCCCACACCCCGGGCTCCTGCACCTACCGCTCCCCACACCCCGGGGTCCTGCACCTACCGCTCCCCACACCCCGGGCTCCTGCACCTACCGCTCCCCACACCCCGGGGTCCTGCACCTACCGCTCCCCACACCCCGGGGTCCTGCACCTACCGCTCCCCACACCCCGGGCTCCTGCACCTACCGCTCCCCACACCCCGGGCTCCTGCACCCATTACTCCCCACACCCCGGGGTCCTGCACCTACCGCTCCCCACACCCCGGGCTCCTGCACCCACTACTCCCCACACCCCAGGGTCCTGCACCTACCGCTCCCCACACCCCGGGCTCCTGCACCTACCGCTCCCCACACCCCGGGCTCCTGCACCCACTACTCCCCACACCCCGGGGTCCTGCACCTACCGCTCCCCACACCCCGGGCTCCTGCACCTACCACTCCCCACACCCCGGGCTCCTGCACCTACCGCTCCCCACACCCCGGGCTCCTGCACCTACCGCTCCCCACACCCCGGGCTCCTGCACCTACCGCTCCCCACACCCCGGGCTCCTGCACCCACTACTCCCCACACCCCGGGGTCCTGCACCTACTGCTCCCCACACCCCGGGCTCCTGCACCTACCGCTCCCCACACCCCGGGGTCCTGCACCTACCACTCCCCACACCCCGGGGTCCTGCACCTACCGCTCCCCACACCCCGGGCTCCTGCACCCACTACTCCCCACACCCCGGGGTCCTGCACCTACCGCTCCCCACACCCCGGGCTCCTGCACCTACCGCTCCCCACACCCCGGGCTCCTGCACCCATTACTCCCCACACCCCGGGATCCTGCACCCACTACTCCCCACACCCCGGGCTCCAGCACCTAGCGCTCCCCACACCCCGGGCTCCTGCACCTACCGCTCCCCACACCCCGGGTTCCTGCACCCACTACTCCCCACACCCCGGGCTCCTGCACCTACCACTCCCCACACCCTGGGCTCCTGCATCTACCGCTCCCCACACCCCGGGCTCCTGCACCCACTACTCCCCACACCTCGGGGTCCTGCACCCACTACTCCCCACACCCCGGGCTCCTGCACCTACCGCTCCCCACACCCTGGGTCCTGCACCTACCGCTCCCCACACCCCGGGCTCCTGCACCTACCGCTCCCCACACCCTGGGCTCCTGCATCTACCGCTCCCCACACCCCGGGTCCTGCACCTACCCCTCCCCGCACCCCGGGGTCCTGCACCTACCCCTCCCCGCACCCCGGGGTCCTGCACCTACCGCTCCCCACCCCCCGGGCTCCTGCATCTACCGCTCCCCACACCCCGGGTCCTGCACCTACCCCTCCCCGCACCCCGGGGTCCTGCACCTACCCCTCCCCGCACCCCGGGGTCCTGCACCTACCGCTCCCCACACCCCGGGCTCCTGCACCTACTGGGCCCTGCACATAGTGCTCCCCACACCCCGGGCTCCTGCACCTACTGGGCCCTGCACATAGTGCTCCCCACACCCCGGGGCCCTGTACAGGTTGTGTACTGGCAGAGACGTGTGTGTTATCACGTATTACACAATAACACACAGCTACAATAACATCAGACGTTATCTCACTCCTCGTATAACACTGAGATCATATACTCAGCACTGATGCCAGGTGTGAGCGGAGGCACGTGCAGCTACACCTCACAGTCCCAGCACGGACCAGATTGCTGGCAATAGTTTTATGTGCAGGGCATCTCGCTAAGGGCCCCAGTTACACAAACAGGTCTTTCAGAACGGCGTTAGATTGTAAGCTCCTGGGGTCGTTATGCCCGGCACGAGGCTGAATGAGCTTTCGCAGCACAGAGCGGCCGTTAGCTGCAGGCCCGTACAGAGCGGCTGAGATGCAGTAACAGGTTCCTGTGCCCCTGACGTATCGTGTTGCAACGTGCGGGGCAGGAGGGAGCAGCGTTCATACTCTATCTGTAACCAGAGAGCCTGGCTGCGGCCCGCAGCGGCCTGCCTACCCCAAATCAATGACATAGGAGTGAGAAGCCAGCGTTTAGTACAGAGCTGCTGAGTGAGGGAGATGAGGGGCAAAAGGCGGGGAGAGGGGGTGAGGCCCGCAGGCCAGCGCTCTGGGGGGCTCATGGGAGAGACCACCACTTGTCAGAGCGTCACACGCGTTACGGACACCTCCAGAGAGCTGGGAAACAGGGACAAGCGAGTGAAATACGGGGGCAGCAGTGTGTCACTGGCCCGTGTCAAGTATATGACCACTGGGGCAGAAACCTATCAGCCTTGGCCCTGCACATAGCATGGAACAAATCACCCAGGTTCCAGAGACCGGCCCGACCGGGTATTTGCACCCTCGGCAGCTGAGGGCCGGGATTAAACCTACACACCTGTTTCTCCAGGTAATGGTGATATTTACACAGAGGGGAAGAAAACAACACTGTACACGTCAAAGGCTGGTATGTGACGCTGCGGGTCCTGCGTGCACACCTGTACTCACCTGGGCCGCACGCAACCTCCGGTTATTCTGCATTTTTCTTGTTTTTGTGTCTGGAAGGAAAAAATGTTCTCCTAAAATCACAGTCCACTCCTCCAGATCAGCACTGCGCTGCACCCCTCACACAGGCCGCGCGCTATGCCCCTCACACAGGCCGCGCACAGCACTCCTCACACAGGCCGCACGCTATGCCCCTCACACAGGCCGCACACTGCCCCCCTCACACAGGCCACGCGCTATGCCCCTCACACAGGCCGCGCACTGCACCCCTCACACAGACCGCGCGCTATGCCCCTCACACAGGCCGCGCACAGCACTCCTCACACAGGCAGCACGCTATGCCCCTCACACAGGCCGCGCACAGCACTCCTCACACAGGCCGCACGCAATGCCCCTCACACAGGCCGCGCGCTATGCCCCTCACACAGGCCGCGCACTGCACCCCCCACACAGGCCGCACGCTATGCCCCTCACACAGGCCGCGCGCTATGCCCCCACACAGGCCGCACACAGCACTCCTCACACAGGCCGCGCGCTATGCCCATCACACAGGCCGCGCACAGCACTCCTCACACAGGCCGCACGCTATGCCCCTCACACAGGCCGCGCACAGCACTCCTCACACAGGCCGCACGCTATGCCCCTCACACAGGCCGCGCACAGCACTCCTCACACAGGCCGCGCGCTATGCACCTCACACAGGCCGCGCACAGCACTCCTCACACAGCCCGTGCGCTATGCCCCTCACACAGGCCGCGCACTGCACCCCTCACACAGGCCGCGCGCTATGCCCCTCACACAGGCCGCGCACAACACTCCTCACACAGGCCGCACGCTATGCCCCTCACACAGGCCGTGCACAGCTCTCCTCACACAGGCCGCGCGCTATGCCCCTCACACAGGCCGCGCACAGCACTCCTCACACAGGCCGCGCGCTATACCCCTCACACAGGCCGCGCACTGCACCCCTCACACAGGCCGCGCGCTATGCCCCTCACACAGGCCGTGCACAGCTCTCCTCACACAGGCCGCACGCTATGCCCCTCACACAGGCCGCGCGCTATGCCCCTCACACAGGCCGCACACAGCACTCCTCACACAGGCCGCGCGCTATGCCCCTCACACAGGCCGCGCACAGCACTCCTCACACAGGCCGCACGCTATGCCCCTCACACAGGCCGCGCACAGCACTCCTTACACAGGCCGCACGCTGTGCCCCTCACACAGGCCGCGCACAGCACTCCTCACACAGGCCGCGCGCTATGCCCCTCACACAGGCTGCGCACAGCACTCCTCACACAGCCCGCGCGCTATGCCCCTCACACAGGCCGCGCACTGCACCCCTCACACAGGCCGCGCGCTATGCCCCTCACACAGGCCGCGCACAGCACTCCTCACACAGGCCGCACGCTATGCCCCTCACACAGGCCGTGCACAGCTCTCCTCACACAGGCCGTACGCTATGCCCCTCACACAGGCCGCGCACAGCACTCCTCACACAGGCCGCGCGCTATGCCCCTCACACAGGCCGCGCACAGCACTCCCCACACAGGCCGCGGGCTATGCCCCTCACACAGGCCGCGCACTGCACCCCTCACACAGGCCGCACGCTATGCCCCTCACACAGGCCGCGCACAGCACTCCTCACACAGGCCGCACGCTATGCCCCTCACACAGGCCGCACACTGCACCCCTCACACAGGCCGCGCACTGCTCCCCTCACACAGGCCGCGCACTGCACTACTCACACAGGCCGCACACTGCACTCCTCACACAGGCCGCACGCTATGCCCCTCACACAGGCCGCATGCTGCACCTCTCACACAGGCCGCACGCTATGCCCCTCTCACAGGCCGCGTACTGCACCCCTCACACAGGCCGCGCACTGCACCCCTCACACAGGCCGCGCACTGCACCCCTCACACAGGCCGCGCACTGCACCCCTCACACAGGCCGCGCACTGCACCCCTCACACAGGCCGCGCACTGCACTCCTCACACAGGCCGCGCGCTATGCCCCTCACACAGGCCGCGCGCTATGCCCCTCACACAGGCCGCGCACAGCACTCCTCACACAGGCCGCGCACTGCACCCCCACACAGGCCGCGCACTGCACCCCTCACACAGGCCGCGCACTGCACCCCTCACACAGGCCGCGCACTGCACCGCTCACACAGGCCGCGCACTGCACCCCTCACACAGGCCGCGCACTGCACCCCTCACACAGGCCGCGCGCTATGCCCCTCACACAGGCCGCGCACAGCACTCCTCACACAGGCCGCACGCTAAGCCCCTCACACAGGCCGCGCACTGCACCCCTCACACAGGCCGCGCACTGCACCCCTCACACAGGCCGAGCACTGCACTACTCACACAGGCCGCGCACTGCACTCCTCACACAGGCCGCGCGCTATGCCCCTCACACAGGCCGCGCACAGCACTCCTCACACAGGCCGCGCGCTATGCCCCTCACACAGGCCGCGCACTGCACTCCACACACAGGCTGCGCGCTATGCCCCTCACACAGGCAGTGCACAGCACTCCTCACACAGGCCGCATGCTATGCCCCTCACACAGGCCGCGCGCTGCACTCCTCACACAGGCCGCGCGCTGCACTCCTCACACAGGCCGCGCACTGCACTCCTCACACAGGCCGCGCACTGCACTCCTCACACAGGCCGCGCACTGCACTCCTCACACAGGCCGCACGCCATGCCCCTCACACAGGCCGCACGCTATGCCCCTCACTCAGGCCTCGCACTGTGCACCTCACACAGGCCTCGCACTGTGCCCCTCACACACGCCGCGCACTGCACTCCTCACACAGGCCGCACGCTATGCCCCTCACACAGGCCGCACACTGCACTCCTCACACAGGCCGCATGCTATGCCCGTCACACAGGCCGCGCGCTAGGCCCCTCACACAGGCCGCGCACAGCACTCCTCACACAGGCCGCGCGCTATGCCCCTCACACAGGCCGCGCGCTATGCCCCTCACACAGGCCGCGCGCTATGCCCCTCACACAGGCCGCGTACTGCACTTCTCACACAGGCCGCGCGCTATGCCCCTCACACAGGCCGCGCACTGCACTCCTCACACAGGCCGCGCGCTATGCCCCTCACACAGGCCGCGCACAGCACTCCTCACACAGGCCGCATGCTATGCCCCTCACACAGGCCGCACGCTATGCCCCTCACACAGGCCGCGCGCTGCACTCCTCACACAGGCCGGGCGCTGCACTCCTCACACAGGCCGCGCACTGCACTCCTCACACAGGCCGCGCACTGCACTCACACAGGCCGCGCACTGCACTCCTCACACAGGCCGCACGCCATGCCCCTCACACAGGCCGCGCACAGCACTCCTCACACAGGCCGCGCACAGCACCCCTCACACAGGCCGCGCACTGCACCCCTCACACAGGCCGAGCACTGCACTACTCACACAGGCCGCGCACTGCACTCCTCACACAGGCCGCGCGCTATGCCCCTCACACAGGCCGCGCACAGCACTCCTCACACAGGCCGCGCGCTATGCACCTCACACAGGCCGCGCACAGCACTCCTCACACAGCCCGTGCGCTATGCCCCTCACACAGGCCGCGCACTGCACCCCTCACACAGGCCGCGCGCTATGCCCCTCACACAGGCCGCGCACAACACTCCTCACACAGGCCGCACGCTATGCCCCTCACACAGGCCGTGCACAGCTCTCCTCACACAGGCCGCGCGCTATGCCCCTCACACAGGCCGCGCACAGCACTCCTCACACAGGCCGCGCGCTATACCCCTCACACAGGCCGCGCACTGCACCCCTCACACAGGCCGCGCGCTATGCCCCTCACACAGGCCGTGCACAGCTCTCCTCACACAGGCCGCACGCTATGCCCCTCACACAGGCCGCGCGCTATGCCCCTCACACAGGCCGCACACAGCACTCCTCACACAGGCCGCGCGCTATGCCCCTCACACAGGCCGCGCACAGCACTCCTCACACAGGCCGCGCGCTATGCCCCTCACACAGGCCGCGCACAGCACTCCTTACACAGGCCGCACGCTGTGCCCCTCACACAGGCCGCGCACAGCACTCCTCACACAGGCCGCGCGCTATGCCCCTCACACAGGCTGCGCACAGCACTCCTCACACAGCCCGCGCGCTATGCCCCTCACACAGGCCGCGCACTGCACCCCTCACACAGGCCGCGCGCTATGCCCCTCACACAGGCCGCGCACAGCACTCCTCACACAGGCCGCACGCTATGCCCCTCACACAGGCCGTGCACAGCTCTCCTCACACAGGCCGTACGCTATGCCCCTCACACAGGCCGCGCACAGCACTCCTCACACAGGCCGCGCGCTATGCCCCTCACACAGGCCGCGCACAGCACTCCCCACACAGGCCGCGGGCTATGCCCCTCACACAGGCCGCGCACTGCACCCCTCACACAGGCCGCACGCTATGCCCCTCACACAGGCCGCGCACAGCACTCCTCACACAGGCCGCACGCTATGCCCCTCACACAGGCCGCACACTGCACCCCTCACACAGGCCGCGCACTGCTCCCCTCACACAGGCCGCGCACTGCACTACTCACACAGGCCGCACACTGCACTCCTCACACAGGCCGCACGCTATGCCCCTCACACAGGCCGCATGCTGCACCTCTCACACAGGCCGCACGCTATGCCCCTCTCACAGGCCGCGTACTGCACCCCTCACACAGGCCGCGCACTGCACCCCTCACACAGGCCACGCACTGCACCCCTCACACAGGCCGCGCACTGCACCCCTCACACAGGCCGCGCACTGCACCCCTCACACAGGCCGCGCACTGCACTCCTCACACAGGCCGCGCGCTATGCCCCTCACACAGGCCGCGCGCTATGCCCCTCACACAGGACGCGCACAGCACTCCTCACACAGGCCGCGCACTGCACCCCCACACAGGCCGCGCACTGCACCCCTCACACAGGCCGCGCACTGCACCCCTCACACAGGCCGCGCACTGCACCGCTCACACAGGCCGCGCACTGCACCCCTCACACAGGCCGCGCACTGCACCCCTCACACAGGCCGCGCGCTATGCCCCTCACACAGGCCGCGCACAGCACTCCTCACACAGGCCGCACGCTAAGCCCCTCACACAGGCCGCGCACTGCACCCCTCACACAGGCCGCGCACTGCACCCCTCACACAGGCCGAGCACTGCACTACTCACACAGGCCGCGCACTGCACTCCTCACACAGGCCGCGCGCTATGCCCCTCACACAGGCCGCGCACAGCACTCCTCACACAGGCCGCGCGCTATGCCCCTCACACAGGCCGCGCACTGCACTCCACACACAGGCTGCGCGCTATGCCCCTCACACAGGCAGTGCACAGCACTCCTCACACAGGCCGCATGCTATGCCCCTCACACAGGCCGCGCGCTGCACTCCTCACACAGGCCGCGCGCTGCACTCCTCACACAGGCCGCGCACTGCACTCCTCACACAGGCCGCGCACTGCACTCCTCACACAGGCCGCGCACTGCACTCCTCACACAGGCCGCGCACTGCACTCCTCACACAGGCCGCACGCCATGCCCCTCACACAGGCCGCACGCTATGCCCCTCACACAGGCCTCGCACTGTGCACCTCACACAGGCCTCGCACTGTGCCCCTCACACACGCCGCGCACTGCACTCCTCACACAGGCCGCACGCTATGCCCCTCACACAGGCCGCACACTGCACTCCTCACACAGGCCGCATGCTATGCCCGTCACACAGGCCGCGCGCTAGGCCCCTCACACAGGCCGCGCACAGCACTCCTCACACAGGCCGCGCGCTATGCCCCTCACACAGGCCGCGCGCTATGCCCCTCACACAGGCCGCGCGCTATGCCCCTCACACAGGCCGCGTACTGCACTTCTCACACAGGCCGCGCGCTATGCCCCTCACACAGGCCGCGCACTGCACTCCTCACACAGGCCGCGCGCTATGCCCCTCACACAGGCCGCGCGCTATGCCCCTCACACAGGCCGCGCACAGCACTCCTCACACAGGCCGCATGCTATGCCCCTCACACAGGCCGCACGCTATGCCCCTCACACAGGCCGCGCGCTGCACTCCTCACACAGGCCGGGCGCTGCACTCCTCACACAGGCCGCGCACTGCACTCCTCACACAGGCCGCGCACTGCACTCACACAGGCCGCGCACTGCACTCCTCACACAGGCCGCACGCCATGCCCCTCACACAGGCCGCGCACAGCACTCCTCACACAGGCCGCGCACAGCACCCCTCACACAGGCCGCGCACTGCACCCCTCACACAGGCCGAGCACTGCACTACTCACACAGGCCGCGCACTGCACTCCTCACACAGGCCGCGCGCTATGCCCCTCACACAGGCCGCGCACAGCACTCCTCACACAGGCCGCGCGCTATGCCCCTCACACAGGCCGCGCACTGCACTCCTCACACAGGCCGCGCGCTATGCCCCTCACACAGGCCGTGCACAGCATTCCTCACACAGGCCGCATGCTATGCCCCTCACACAGGCCGCGCGCTGCACTCCTCACACAGGCCGCGCGCTGCACTCCTCACACAGGCCGCGCACTGCACTCCTCACACAGGCCGCGCACTGCACTCCTCACACAGGCCGCGCACTGCACTCCTCACACAGGCCGCGCACTGCACTCCTCACACAGGCCGCACGCCATGCCCCTCACACAGGCCGCACGCTATGCCCCTCACACAGGCCTCGCACTGTGCACCTCACACAGGCCTCGCACTGTGCCCCTCACACACGCCGCGCACTGTGCCCCTCACACACGCCGCGCACTGCACTCCTCACATAGGCCGCACGCTATGCCCCTCACACAGGCCGCACACTGCACTCCTCACACAGGCCGCATGCTATGCCCGTCACACAGGCCGCGCGCTAGGCCCCTCACACAGGCCGCGCACAGCACTCCTCACACAGGCCGCGCGCTAAGCCCCTCACACAGGCCGCGCGCTATGCCCCTCACACAGGCCGCGCGCTATGCCCCTCACACAGGCCGCGTACTGCACTTCTCACACAGGCCGCGCGCTATGCCCCTCACACAGGCCGCGCACTGCACTCCTCACACAGGCCGCGCGCTATGCCCCTCACACAGGCCGCGCGCTATGCCCCTCACACAGGCCGCATGCTATGCCCCTCACACAGGCCGCATGCTATGCCCCTCACACAGGCCGCGCGCTATGCCCCTCACACAGGCCGCGCACAGCACTCCTCACACAGGCCGCATGCTATGCCCCTCACACAGGCCGCACGCTATGCCCCTCACACAGGCCGCGCGCTGCACTCCTCACACAGGCCGGGCGCTGCACTCCTCACACAGGCCGCGCACTGCACTCCTCACACAGGCCGCGCACTGCACTCCTCACACAGGCCGCGCACTGCACTCACACAGGCCGCGCACTGCACTCCTCACACAGGCCGCACGCCATGCCCCTCACACAGGCCTCGCACTGTGCCCCTCACACAGGCCGCGCACTGCACTCCTCACACAGGCCGCACACTATGCCCCTCAAACAGGCCGCACCCCTCACACAGGCCGCGCACTGCACTCCTCATACAGGCAGCGCACTGCACTCCTCACACAGGCCGCACGCTGCAGTCCTCACACAGGCCGCACGCTATGCCCCTCACACAGGCCGCACCCCTCACACAGGCCACGCACTGCACTCCTCACACAGGCCGCGCACTGCACTCCTCACACAGGCCGCGCACTGCACTCCTCACACAGGCCGCGCACTGCACTCCTCACACAGGCCGCGCACTGCACTCCTCACAAAGGCTCCACACTGCACTCCTCACACAGGCCACACGCTATGCCCCTCACACAAGCCGCACGCTATGCCCCTCACACAGGCCGCGCACTGCTCTCCTCACACAGGCCGCACGCGATGCCCCTCACACAGGCCACACACAGGCCGCACGCTGCACCCCTCACACAGGCCGCGCACTGCACTCCTCACACAAGCTGCACGCGATGCCCCTCACACAGGCCGTGCACTGCACTCCTCACACAGGCCACACCCCTCCCACAGGCCACGCACTGCACTCCTCACACTATGCCCCTCACACAGGCCGCACGCTATGCCCCTCACACAGGCCGCACGCTGCACTCCACACACAGGCCGCGCACTGCACTCCTCACACAGGCCGCACGCTATGCCACTCACACAGGCCGCGCACTGCACCCCTCACACAGGCTGCGCATTGCACTCCTCACACAGGCCGCACACTGCACTCCTCACACAGACCGCACGCTATGCCCCTCACACAGGCCGCACACTGCACTCCTCACACAGGCTGCACGCTGCACTCCTCACACAGGCCGCACACATGCCGCACCCCTCACACAGGCCGCGCACTGCACTCCTCACACAGGCCGCACGCTATGCCCCTCACAGAGGCCGCACCCCTCACACAGGCAGCGCACTGCACTCCTCACACAGGCCGCGCACTGCACTCCTCACACAGGCCGCGCACTGCACTCCTCACACAGGCCGCACGCTATGCCCTTCACACAGGCCGCACACTGCACTCCTCACACAGGCCGCGCACTGCACTCCTCACACAGGCCGCACGCTATGTCCCTCACACAAGCCGCACGCTATGCTCCTCACACAGGTCGCGCACTGCACTCCTCACACAGGCCGCACGCTATGCCCCTCACACAGGCCGCACGCTATGCCCCTCACACAGACCACACATAGGCCGCACGCTGAACCCCTCACACAGGCCGCGCACTGCACTCCTCACACAAGCTGCACGCTATGCAACTCACACAGGCCGTACGCTATGCCCCTCACACAGGCCGCACCCCTCACACAGGCCGCACACTGCACTCCTCACACAAGCCGTACGCTATGCCCCTCACACAGGCCGCACGCTGCACCCCTCACACAGGCCTCACGCTGCACCCCTCACACAGGCCACGCACTGCACTCCTCACACAGGCCGCAGGCTATGCCCCTCACACAGGCAGCACCCCTCACACAGGCCGCGCACTGCACTCCTCACACAGGCCACACGCCATGCCCCTCACACAGGCCGCGCGCTGCACTCCTCACACATGCCGCGCGCTGCACCCCTCACACAGGCCGCGCACTGCACCCCTCACACAGGCCGCGCACTGTGCCCCTCACACAGGCCGCGCACTGTGCCCCTCACACAGGCCGCACACTGTGCCCCTTACACAGGCCGCGCACTGCACCCCTCACACAGGCCGCATGCTGCACCCCTCACACAGGCCGCATGCTGCACCCCTCACACAGGCCGCACGCTATGCCCCTCACACAGGCCGCATGCTGCACGCCTCACACAAGACGCACGCTATGCCCCTCACACAAGACGCACGCTATGCCCCTCACACAGGCCGCACGCTATGCCCCTCACACAGGCCGCACGCTATGCCCCTCACACAGGCCGCACGCTATGCCCCTCATACAGGCAACACGCTATGCCCCTCACACAGGCCACACGCTATGCCCCTCACACAGGCCACACGCTATGCCCCTCACACAGGCCGCACGGTGCACGCCTCACACAGGCCGCACGCTATGCCCCTCACACAGGCCGCACGCTATGCCCCTCACACAGGCCGCACGCTATGCCCCTCACACAGGCCGCACGCTATGCCCCTCATACAGGCAACACGCTATGCCCCTCACACAGGCCACACGCTATGCCCCTCACACAGGCCGCACGCTGCGCGCCTCACACAGGCCGCACGCTATGCCCCTCACACAGGCCTCACGCTATGCCTCACACAGGCCGCACGCTATGCCCCTCACACAGGCCACATGCTATGCCCCTCACACAGGCCACATGCTATGCCCCTCATACAGGCAACACGCTATGCCCCTCACACAGGCCACACACAGGCCGCACACTGCACCCCTCACATAGGCCTCACGCTGCTCCCCTCACACAGGCCACACGCTGCGCCCCTGACACAGGCCACACACAGGCCGCACCCCTCACACAGGCCACACGCTGCGCCCCTCACACAGGCCACACACAGGTCGCGCACTGTGCCCCTCACACAACCTGTACAGGGCACTGGAGTGTGGGGAGCGGTAGGTGCTGGACCCCAGGGTGTGGGGAGCGGTAGGTGCAGGACCCCAAGGTCTGGAAAGCGGTAGGTGAAGGACCACGGGGTGTGGGGAGTGGGTAGGTGCTGGACCCCGGGGTGTGTGGAGTGGTAGGTGCAGGACCACGGGGTGTGGGGAGCGGTAGGTGCAGGAGCCCGGGGTGTGGGGAGTGGTAGGTGCAGGAGCCCGGGTTGTGGGGAGTGGTAGGTACAAGACCCAGGGGTGCGGGGAGCGGTGGGTGCAGGAGTCCAGGGAACGGGGAGTAGTAGGTGCAGTACCTCGAGGTGTGGGGAGTGGTAGGTGCAGGACCCCGGGGTGTGTGTAGTGGTAGGTGCAGGACCCCGGGGGGGTGTATAGTGGTAGGTGCAGAAGCCCGGGGTGTGTGTAGTGGTAGGTGCAGGAGCCCGGGGTGTGGGGAGTGGTAGGTGCAGGACCCGTGGTGTGGTTGTAGGTGCAGTACCTAATGGGACTGCAGCTCAGTGTATGGCTATACCGATGCCACAACGAGTCAGGGACAGATTGCAAGCTCTTCTGTCTATCAATAATACAGACAGTAACTCGTTATAGGATATAATATATATATATATATATATATTTATATTCTAATCTATGTTAGATTGTTAGCTCTTCAGCCCAATAGGCCAACTGAAAGTAAACAAGGTCTGGTAATGTGCTGTATACTGGAGACAGATCGTGTATAGACAGGGAGTGGATCTGGGAGATGTAGTGTAATCCCGGCAGTCACACACTCAGCAGACAGTAGCCGGAGTAATCTGAGGATCTTTATCTACACTCCCAGACCAGCAGTCTCCAGCAGACTTATCTGTAGTGATAAGCCCGACCAATCACCCAGACCCCCCATCACCCAGACCCCCTCCTTCATCAACCAAACCCCCCCCCATCACCCAGACCCCTTCCTTCATCACCCAGACACCCCCATCACCCAGACCCCTTCCTTCATCACCCAGACACCCCCATGAGCCAAACCCATCACCCAGACCCCCCATCAGCCAGACCCCCTCCTTCATCAACCAAACCCCCCCATCACCCAGACCCCTTCCTTCATCACCCAGACACCCCCATGAGCCAGACCCATCACCCAGACACCCCCATCACCCAGACCCCTTCCTTCATCACCCAGACACCCCCATCACCCAGACCCATCACCCAGACCCCCCATCACCCAGACCCCCTCCTTCATCAACCAAACCCCCCCATCACCCAGACCCCTTCCTTCATCACCCAGACACCCCCATGAGCCAAACCCATCAGCCAGACCCCCTCCTTCATCAACCAAACCCCCCCCCCATCACCCAGACCCCTTCCTTCATCACCCAGACCCCCCCCATCACCCAGACCCCCTCCTTCATCACCCAGACACCCCCATCACCCAGACCCCCATCACCCAGACCCCTTCCTTCATCACCCAGACACCCCCATGAGCCAGACCCATCACCCAGACCCCCCATCACCCAGACCCCCTCCTTCATCAACCAAACCTCCCCATCACCCAGACCCCTTCCTTCATCACCCAGACACCCCCATGAGCCAGACCCATCACCCAGACCCCCCATCACCCAGACCCCCTCCTTCATCAACCAAACCCCCCCATCACCCAGACCCCTTCCTTCATCACCCAGACACCCCCATGAGCCAGACCCATCACCCAGACCCCCCATCACCCAGACCCCCTCCTTCATCAACCAAACCCCCCCATCACCCAGACCCCTTCCTTCATCACCCAGACACCCCCATCACCCAGACCCCTTCCTTCATCACCCAGACACCCCCATGAGCCAAACCCATCACCCAGACCCCCCATCAGCCAGACCCTCTTCTTCATCTCCCGGACCCCCCATCACCCAGACCTCCTCCTTCATCACCCAGACCTCCTCATCCCCATCAGCCAGACCCCCTCCTTCATCACCCGGACCCCCCATCACCCAGACCCCCTCCTTCATCACCCGGACCCCCCATCACCCAGACCCCCTCCTTCATCACCCTGACCCCCCCATCACCCAGACCCCCTCCTTCATCACCCAGACCCCCTCTTTCATCACCCGGACCCCCCATCACCCAGACCTCCTCATCCCCATCAGCCAGACCCCCTCCTTCATCACCCGGACCCCCCATCACCCAGACCCCCTCCTTCATCACCCAGACCCCCTCCTTAATCACCCGGACCCCCCATCACCCAGACCCCCTCCTTCATCACCCTGACCCCCCCATCACCCAGACCCCCTCCTTCATCACCCAGACCCCCTCCTTCATCACCCAGACCCCCTCCTTCATCACCCGGACCCCCCCTCACCCAGACCCCCTCCTTCATCACCCTGACCCCCCCATCACCCAGACCCCCTCTTTCATCACCCAGACCCCCTCCTTCATCACCCGGACCCCCCATCACCCAGACCCCCTCCTTCATCACCCAGACCCCCTCCTTCATCACCCGGACCCCCCATCACCCAGACCCCCTCCTTCATCACCCTGACCCCCCCATCACCCAGACCCCCTCCTTCATCACCCAGACCCCCTCCTTCATCACCCGGACCCCCCATCACCCAGACCTCCTCATCCCCATCAGCCAGACCCCCTCCTTCATCACCCGGACCCCCCATCACCCAGACCCCCTCCTTCATCACCCAGACCCCCTCCTTCATCACCCGGACCCCCCATCACCCAGACCCCCTCCTTCATCACCCTGACCCCCCCATCACCCAGACCCCCTCCTTCATCACCCAGACCCCCTCCTTCATCACCCAGACCCCCTCCTTCATCACCCGGACCCCCCCCCTCACCCAGACCCCCTCCTTCATCACCCTGACCCCCCCATCACCCAGACCCCCTCCTTCATCACCCAGACCCCCTCCTTCATCACCCGGACCCCCTCCTTCATCACCCGGACCCCCCCTCACCCAGACCCCCTCCTTCATCACCCTGACCCCCCCATCACCCAGACCCCCTCCTTCATCACCCAGACCCCCTCCTTCATCACCCGGACCCCCTCCTTCATCACCCGGACCCCCCCTTCATCAGCCAGACCCCCTCCTTCATCACCCGCCCCCCCCGCAGCCAGACCCCCTCCTTCATCGCCCGGACCCCCCCCCCCCCTCACCAAGACCCCCTCCTTCATCACCCAGACCCCCTCCTTCATCACCCTGACCCCCTCCTTCGTCAGACAGTCCCCCCAGCACAGCACTGTGAGACAGGCTCCTGGGAGAGACCACCACCCCCATCAGACAGTTCCCCCAGCACAGCACTGTGAGACAGGCACCTGGGAGAGACCACCACCCCATCAGACAGTTCCCCCAGCACATCACTGTGAGACAGGCACCTGGGAGAGACCACCAGCCCAATCAGACAGTCCCCCCAGCACAGCACTGTGAGACAGGCACCTGGGAGAGACCACCAGCCCAATCAGACAGTCCCCCCAGCACATCACTGTGAGACAGGCACCTGGGAGAGACCACCAGCCCAATCAGACAGTCCCCCCAGCACAGCACTGTGAGACAGGCACCTGGGAGAGACCACCACCCCCATCAGACAGTTCCCCCAGCACAGCACTGTGAGACAGGCACCTGGGAGAGACCACCACCCCCATCAGACAGTTCCCCCAGCACAGCACTGTGAGACAAGCACCTGGGAGAGACCACCACCCCCATCAGACAGTTCCCCCAGCACAGCACTGTGAGACAGGCACCTGGGAGAGACCACCACCCCCATCAGACAGTTCCCCCAGCACATCACTGTGAGACAGGCACTTGGGAGAGACCACCAGCCCCATCAGACAGTCCCCCCAGCACAGCACTGTGAGACAGGCACCTGGGAGAGACCACCACCCCCATCAGACAGTTCCCCCAGCACAGCACTATGAGACAGGCACCTGGGAGAGACCACCACCCCCATCAGACAGTTCCCCCAGCACATCACTGTGAGACAGGCACCTGGGAGAGACCACCAGCCCCATCAGACAGTCCCCCCAGCACAGCACTGTGAGACAGGCACCTGGGAGAGACCACCAGCCCCATCAGACAGTCCCCCCAGCACAGCATTGTGAGACAGGCACCTGGGAGAGACCACCACCCCCATCAGACAGTTCCCCCAGCACAGCACTGTGAGAGAGGCACCTGGGAGAGACCACCACCCCCATCAGACAGTTCCCCCAGCACATCACTGTGAGACAGGCACCTGGGAGAGACCACCACCCCCATCAGACAGTCCCCCCAGCACAGCAGTGTGAGACAGGCACCTGGGAGAGACCCCCCCCCCCCCCCATCAGACAGTCCCCCCAGCACAGCACTGTGAGACAGGCACCTGGTAGAGACCACCACCCCCATCAGACAGTTCCCCCAGCACAGCACTGTGAGACAGGCACCTGGGAGAGACCACCAGCCCCATCAGACAGTCCCCCCAGCACAGCACTGTGAGACAGGCACCTGGGAGAGACCACCACCCCCATCAGACAGTTCCCCCAGCACATCACTGTGAGACAGGCACCTGGGAGAGACCACCAGCCCCATCAGACGCCCCCCCAGCACAGCACTGTGAGACAGGCACCTGGGAGAGACCACCACCCCCATCAGACAGTTCCCCCAGCACAGCACTGTGAGACAGGCACCTGGGAGAGACCACCACCCCCATCAGACAGTTCCCCCAGCACAGCACTGTGAGACAGGCACCTGGGAGAGATCACCACCCCCATCAGACAGTTCCCCCAGCACATCACTGTGAGACAGGCACCTGGGAGAGACCACCAGCCCCATCAGACAGTCCCCCCAGCACAGCACTGTGAGACAGGCACCTGGGAGAGACCACCACCCCCATCAGACAGTTCCCCCAGCACAGCAGTGTGAGACAGGCACCTGGGAGAGACCACCACCCCCATCAGACAGTCCCCCCAGCACAGCACTGTGAGACAGGCACCTGGGAGAGACCACCACCCCCATCAGACAGTCCCCCCAGCACAGCACTGTGAGACAGGCACCTGGGAGGGAGAGACCACCACCCCCATCAGACAGTTCCCCCAGCACAGCAGTGTGAGACAGGCACCTGGGAGAGACCACCACCCCCATCAGACAGTTCCCCCAGCACAGCACTGTGAGACAGGCACATGGGAGAGACCACCACCCCCATCAGACAGTTCCTCCAGCACAGCACTGTGAGACAGGCACCTGGGAGGGAGAGACCACCACCCCCATCAGACAGTCCCCCCAGCACATCACTGTGAGACAGGCACCTGGGAGGGAGAGACCACCACCCCCATCAGACAGTTCCCCCAGCACAGCACTGTGAGACAGGCACCTGGGAGGGAGAGACCACCACCCCCATCAGACAGTCCCCCCAGCACAGCACTGTGAGACAGGCACCTGGGAGGGAGAGACCACCACCCCCATCAGACAGTCCCCCCAGCACAGCACTGTGAGACACAAGGTGGTCATTCCGAGTTGATCGCTAGCTGCATTTGTTGGCAGCGCAGCGATCAGGCTAAAAAACTGCAGTGCGGCGCAATGCGCACGCGCGACGTACGGGTACAACGAACGATGCAGATTTGCACAGGGTCTAGCGATGCATTTCAGTCGCACTGGTTGCCGCAGAGTGATTGACATGGGGGTCATTCCGAGTTGTTAGTTCGTTATATTTTTCTCGCAACGGAGCGATCAGTCGCTAATGCGCATGCGCAATGTCCGCAGTGCGACTGCGCCAAGTAAATTTGCTATGCAGTTAGGTATTTTACTCACGGCATTACGAGGTTTTTTCTTCGTTCTGGTGATCGTAATGTGATTGACAGGAAGTGGGTGTTTCTGGGCGGAAACTGGCGTTTTATGGGTGTGTGCGAAAAAACGCTACCGTTTCTGGGAAAAACGCGGGAGTGTCTGGCCGAACGCTGGGAGTGTTTGTGACGTCAAACCTGGAACGAAACTGACTGAACTGATCGCAGATGCCGAGTAAGTCTGGAGCTACTCAGAAACTGCTAAAAAGTGTCTATTCGCAATTCTGCTAATCTTTCGTTCGCAATTCTGCTAAGCTAAGATTCACTCCCAGTAGGCAGCGGCTTAGCGTGTCCAATGCTGCTAAAAGCAGCTTGCGAGCGAACAACTCGGAATGAGGGCCATGAAGTGGCCGTTTCTGGGTGGCAATTGACCGTTTTCAGGGAGTGTTCGGAAAAACGCAAGCGTGGCTTGGCGAATGCAGGGCGGGTTTGTGACATCAAATCCGGAACTGAATAGTCTGAAGTGATCGCAAGCGCTGAGTAGGTTTTGAGCTACTCCGAAACTACACAAAAAAAATTAGCAGGCGCTCTGCGATAAAAACGTTCGCACTTCTGCAAGCTAAGATACACTCCCAGTGGGCGGCGGCATAGCGTTTGCACGGCTGATAAAACTAGCTAGCGAGCGATCAACTCGGAATGACCCCCTAGGAGATTGCAGACAACAACCCAGTCCTAGTGGAGGGAGGGGCTGAAGCCCGTCCCCCTCATTACTATGCAGCAGCAGCAGGAGGGGGAGGGGGCATAGAAAAGGCTGAGAGCTCCCTCCCCTTACACAGACTGATCTGGCTGGGAGAGATGGAGCTGTGTGGCTGCTGGGTGCTGCTCCTCTGTGTCTGGGCTGCGTCTGCAACTGCGGATTTTCCCACTGTGTACTGGAACAGCTCAAACAAGGGGTGAGTGCAATGTCCTGCAGCCCTGGGAGTGATGTTCTGCAATCATACTGGTGTGAGTGCAATGTCCTGCAGCCCTGGGAGTGATGTTCTGCAGTCATACTGGTGTGAGTGCAATGTCCTGCAGCCCTGGGAGTGATGTCCTGCAGTCATACCAGTGTGAGTGCAATGTCCTGCAGCCCTGGGAGTGATGTCCTGCAGTCATACTAGTGTGAGTGCAATGTCCTGCTGCCCTGGGAGTGATGTCCTGCAGTCATACTAGTGTGAGTGCAATGTCCTGCAGCCCTGGGAGTGATGTCCTGCAGTCATACTGGTGTGAGTGCAATGTCCTGCTGCCCTGGGAGTAATGTCCTGCAGTCATACTAGTGTCTGTGCAATGTCCTGCAGTCATACTGGTGTCAGTGCAATGTTCTGCAGCCCTGGGAGCAATGTCCTGCAGTCATACTGGTGTCCGTGCAATGTTCTGCAGTCATACTGGTGTCAGTGCAGTGTTCTGCAGCCCTGGGAGCAATGTCCTGCAGTCATACTGGTGTCTGTGCAATGTCCTGCAGTCATACTGGTGTCTGTGCAATGTCCTGCAGTCATACTGGTGTCTGTGCAATGTCCTGCAGCCCTGGGTGCAATGTCCTGCAGTCATACTGGTGTCAGTGCAATGTCCTGCAGTCCTGGGAGTGATGCCATGTTGGGGATGTAGTGAATATACTGGCTGTTGGGATCTTTGCGTTCAGGATTCCCACGCTGGAAACCTGACAGCCGGCAAAATGCCGGCGATTGGAATACCGACTGCTCCTCTGTATTCCTACGCGGGAGGTGGTGTGGACCCACCACCCGGGGGTGAATGGGAGAATAGAACCTGTGGCGAGGGGACTCGCTGCCAGCACCTCGTCAGCCGGGATATTATACTGAATCCTCCTGAAGTTAAACTTGTGTCAGTGAAATGCTCTGCAATCATACTGGAGTCGGTGCAATGCTCTGCAATCATACTGGTGTCGTGCAATGCTCTGCAATCATACAGGTGTCAGTGGAATGTTCTGCAATATAGGTAGTAGTATGCCTTGAAAGATGTTTTGCTACGCTCCGTATGCTCCTGGCATCAGTGTGATGTTCTGCAGTACTTTGTTGGGAATCTGTGCAATATCCTGCAGTGGTAACGCTAGTATGTCCCACATCTCTAACAGTAATGTGCTGCTGTGATATGCTGTGTGCTTACTGTCCTGCAGTGCTGCTGTGATATGCTGTGTGCTTACTGTCCTGCAGTGCTGCCGTGAAATGCTGTGTGCTTAGTGTCCTGCAGTGATGCCGTGATATGCTGTGTACTTAGTGTCCTGCAGTGCTGCCGTGAAATCCTGTGTGCTTAGTGTGCTGCCGTGAAATGCTGTGTGCTTAGTGTCCTGCAGTGCTGCTGTGACATGCTGTGTGCTTAGTGTCCTGCAGTGCTGCCGTGATATGCAGTGTGCTTACTGTCCTGCAGTGCTGCCGTGAAATGCTGTGTGCTTAGTGTCCTGCAGTGATGCCGTGATATGCTGTGTACTTAGTGTCCTGCAGTGCTGCCGTGAAATCCTGTGTGCTTAGTGTGCTGCCGTGAAATGCTGTGTGCTTAGTGTCCTGCAGTGCTGCTGTGACATGCTGTGTGCTTAGTGTCCTGCAGTGCTGCCGTGATATGCAGTGTGCTTACTGTCCTGCAGTGCTGCTGTGATATGCAGTGTGCTTACTGTGCTGCTGTGATATGCAGTGTGCTTAGTGTGCTGCTGTGATATGCTGTGTGCTTAGTGTCCTGCAGTGCTGCTGTGATATGCTGTGTGCTTAGTGTGCTGCTGTGAAATGCTGTGATATTCTGTGTGCTTAGTGTCCTGCAGTGCTGCTGTGAAATACTGTGTGCTTACTGTCCTGCAGTGCTGCTGTGATATGCTGTGTGCTTAGTGTCCTGCAGTGCTGCTGTGAAATGCTGTGTGCTGCTGTTATATGCTGTGTGCTTAGTGTCCTGCAGTGCTGCTGTGAAATGCTGTGTGCTGCTGTTATATGCTGTGTGCTTAGTGTCCTGCAGTGCTGCTGTGATATGCTGTGTGCTTACTGTACTGCAGTGCTGCTGTGATATTCTGTGTGCTTAGTGTCCTGCAGTGCTGCTGTGATATGCAGTGTGCTTACTGTACTGCAGTGCTGCTGTGATATGCAGTGTGCTTAGTGTCCTGCAGTGCTGCTGTGATATGCAGTGTGCTTACTGTACTGCAGTGCTGCTGTGATATGCAGTGTGCTTAGTGTCCTGCAGTGCTGCTGTGATATGCAGTGTGCTTACTGTGCTGCTGTGATATGCAGTGTGCTTAGTGTCCTGCAGTGCTGCTGTGATATGCAGTGTGCTTACTGTACTGCAGTGCTGCTGTGATATTCTGTGTGCTTAGTGTCCTGCAGTGCTGCTGTGATATGCTGTGTGCTTAGTGTCCTGCAGTGCTGCTGTGAAATGCTGTGTGCTTAGTGTCCTGCAGTGCTGCTGTGATATGCAGTGTGCTTACTGTGCTGCTGTGATATGCTGTGTGCTTACTGTCCTGCAGTGCTGCTGTGAAATGCTGTGTGCTTACTGTCCTGCTGGCATCCATGCAATGTTCTGCACTACTTCTTGTACATGCATTAGTGCTGCAATGTTCTGCAGTATTTGTTATGCAGTGCCTTCTGGTACAGGAGTGATGGTCTGCAGTAGTTGTTGCGCTGTGTACAGGGTCTCCCTGGTGCGGGTGGGATGGTCTGCAGTAGTTGTTGCGCTGTGTACAGGGTCTCCCTGGTGCGGGTGGGATGGTCTGCAGTAGTTGTTGCGCTGTGTACAGGGTCTCCCTGGTGCGGGCGGGATGGTCTGCAGTAGTTGTTGCGCTGTGTACAGTGTCTCCCTGGTGCGGGTGGGATGGTCTGCAGTAGTTGTTGCGATGTGTACAGTGTCTCCCTGGTGCGGGCGGGATGGTCTGCAGTAGTTGTTGCGATGTGTACAGGGTCTCCCTGGTGCGGGCGGGATGGTCTGCAGTAGTTGTTGCGATGTGTACAGGGTCTCCCTGGTGCGGGTGGGATGGTCTGCAGTACTTGTTGCGCTGTGTACAGGGTCTCCCTGGTGCGGGTGGGATGGTCTGCAGCACTTGTTGCGCTGTGTACAGTGTCTCCCTGGTGCGGGTGGGATGGTCTGCAGTACTTGTTGCGCTGTGTACAGTGTCTCCCTGGTGCGGGTGGGATGGTCTGCAGCACTTGTTGCGCTGTGTACAGTGTCTCCCTGGTGCGGGTGGGATGGTCTGCAGCACTTGTTGCGCTGTGTACAGTGTCTCCCTGGTGCGGGTGGGATGGTCTGCAGTACTTGTTGCGCTGTGTACAGTGTCTCCCTGGTGCGGGTGGGATGGTCTGCAGCACTTGTTGCGCTGTGTACAGTGTCTCCCTGGTGCGGGTGGGATGGTCTGCAGTACTTGTTGCGCTGTGTACAGTGTCTCCCTGGTGCGGGTGGGATGGTCTGCAGCACTTGTTGCGCTGTGTACAGGGTCTCCCTGGTGCGGGTGGGATGGTCTGCAGCACTTGTTGCGCTGTGTACAGTGTCTCCCTGGTGCGGGTGGGATGGTCTGCAGTAGTTGTTGCGCTGTGTACAGGGTCTCCCTGGTGCGGGTGGGATGGTCTGCAGCACTTGTTGCGCTGTGTACAGTGTCTCCCTGGTGCGGGCGGGATGGTCTGCAGTAGTTGTTGCGCTGTGTACAGGGTCTCCCTGGTGCGGGCGGGATGGTCTGCAGTAGTTGTTGCGCTGTGTACAGGGTCTCCCTGGTGCGGGCGGGATGGTCTGCAGTAGTTGTTGCGCTGTGTACAGGGTCTCCCTGGTGCGGGCGGGATGGTCTGCAGTAGTTGTTGCGCTGTGTACAGGGTCTCCCTGGTGCGGGCGGGATGGTCTGCAGTACTTGTTGCGCTGTGTACAGTGTCTCCCTGGTGCGGGTGGGATGGTCTGCAGTACTTGTTGCGCTGTGTACAGTGTCTCCCTGGTGCGGGTGGGATGGTCTGCAGTACTTGTTGCGCTGTGTACAGTGTCTCCCTGGTGCGGGTGGGATGGTCTGCAGTACTTGTTGCGCTGTGTACAGTGTCTCCCTGGTGCGGGTGGGATGGTCTGCAGTACTTGTTGCGCTGTGTACAGTGTCTCCCTGGTGCGGGTGGGATGGTCTGCAGTACTTGTTGCGCTGTGTACAGTGTCTCCCTGGTGCGGGTGGGATGGTCTGCAGTACTTGTTGCGCTGTGTACAGTGTCTCCCTGGTGCGGGTGGGATGGTCTGCAGCTGTGTTGCAGCACGGTGTAGTTTCCTGGTCAGTGACACATGGATCATACATTAGTGTGCGCCCCCCGTTACCTCCCCCCATGGGGTCTGACTCACCATTGCTCAACCCCAGGGCAGGTGCTGGGAAATACTCACCCTCCGTCACTTACTGTAACCCCCAGCCGGATACCAGAGTGTTCTATCTATCTATCTATCTATCTATCTATCTATCTATCTATCTATCCTCTACATAGTGTATATACACCATACATCAGGCGGGTGTCCTATAGGCCCTGTATGGTGTGTATATACAATGCTGTATATAGGCCCTGTATGGTGTGTATATACAATGCTGTATATAGGCCCTGTATGGTGTATATACAATGCTGTATATTTTTCCTGTATGGTATATAGGTCCTGTATGGTGTATATACAATGCTGTATATAGGCCCTGTATGGTATAATAGTATATAGGCCCTGTTTGGTGTATATAGGCCCTGTATGGTGTATATACAATGCTGTATATAGGCCCTGTATGGTATTATAGTGTATATAGGTCCTGCATGTATATATATGTGTATGTATATGTGTATGTATGTATGTATGTATGTATGTATGTATGTGTATGTATATATATATATATATATATATATATATATATATATATATATATATATATATTGCTGTGTTTCCACTGGCGCCGGTTGCCATGTACCGTCAGACATCTGAACACCCATAGGGCACAACGGCGGATTGGCGCTGCGGCCGGTGATGTAAATATTCCCTGTACAGCGCTGCAGAATGTGTGCGCTATCCCCCTCCTGATACCTGCTTTCACTGGCTGCAGCGGAGGGGGAGGGAGCGGAGGGGGGAAGGGGGTATCTGTTTGGGGAAGGCATTGCAGGGCGGCCAGCTGTGTCTGTAATAATGGCCTCACCACAGGGGTATTAGGAGAGGGGCTGTGGGCTCAGGCTGACCCGGCCTGTCACAGACTTCTCTGTGATGTCTCCAATAAACACTCCACACACACTCTCACACCCAGCCCCAAACACTATCCAACTACGCCCCAAGACGCTGTACTGTACTGTGTGTTCTATACTATACCATGTGTGTACTGTACTATGCATTACGTGTACTATACTATACCATGTGTGTACTGTACTATGCATTACGTGTACTATACTATACCATGTGTGTACTGTACTATGCATTACGTGTACTATACTATACAGTGTGTACTGTACTATGCATTACGTGTACTATACTATACCATGTGTACTGTACTATGCATTACGTGTACTATACTATACCATGTGTACTGTACTATGCATTACGTGTACTATACTATACCATGTGTACTGTACTATGCATTACGTGTACTATACTATACCATGTGTGTACTGTACTATGCATTACGTGTACTATACTATACCATGTGTGTACTGTACTATGCATTACGTGTACTATACTATACCATGTGTGTACTGTACTATGCATTACGTGTACTATACTATACTGTGTGTACTGTACTATGCATTACGTGTACTATACTATACAGTGTGTACTGTACTATGCATTACGTGTACTATACTATACCATGTGTACTGTACTATGCATTACGTGTACTATACTATACCATGTGTACTGTACTATGCATTACGTGTACTATACTATACCATGTGTGTACTGTACTATGCATTACGTGTACTATACTATACCATGTGTACTGTACTATGCATTACGTGTACTATACTATACCATGTGTACTGTACTATGCATTACGTGTACTATACTATACCATGTGTGTACTGTACTATGCATTACGTGTACTATACTATACCATGTGTACTGTACTATGCATTACGTGTACTATACTATACCATGTGTGTACTGTACTATGCATTACGTGTACTATACTATACCATGTGTGTACTGTACTATGCATTACATGTACTATACTATACCATGTGTGTACTGTACTATGCATTACGTGTACTATACTATACCATGTGTGCACTGTACTATGCATTACGTGTACTATACTATACCGTGTGTACTGTACTATGCATTACGTATACTATACTATACCATGTGTGTACTGTACTATGCATTACGTGTACTATACTATACCGTGTGTACTGTACTATGCATTACGTATACTATACCATGTGTTACTGTACTATGCATTACGTGTACTATACTATACCGTGTGTACTGTACTATGCATTACGTGTACTATACTATACCATGTGTGTACTGTACTATGCATTACGTGTACTATACTATACCATGTGTGTACTGTACTATGCATTACGTGTACTATACTATACCATGTGTGTACTGTACTATGCATTACGTGTACTATACTATACCATGTGTGTACTATACTATACCGTGTGTACTGTACTATGCATTACGTGTACTATACCATGTGTGTACTGTACTATGCATTACGTGTACTATACCATGTGTGTACTGTACTATGCATTACGTGTACTATACCATGTGTGTACTGTACTAAGCATTACGTGTACTATACTATACCATGTGTGTACTGTACTATGCATTACGTGTACTATACCATGTGTGTACTGTACTATGCATTACGTATACTATACCATGTGTGTACTGTACTATGCATTACGTATACTATACCATGTGTGTACTGTACTATGCATTATGTGTACTATACTATACCATGTGTGTACTGTACTATGCATTACGTGTACTATACTGCGTATGTACTGTACTACACATTCCTCTGCATTACATGTGTACTGTACTATATCATACTGTGTGTACTGTACTGATTCCTCTACATTACATGTGTGTACTGTGTGTTCTATACTATACCATGTGTGTAGTGTACTATGCATTATGTGTACTATACCGTGTGTGTACTGTACTACACATTCCTCTGCATTACATGTGTACTGTACTATATCATACTGTGTACTGTACTGATCTGCATTACATGTGTGTTCTATACTATACCATGTGTGTACTGTACTATGCATTACGTGTACTATACTGCGTATGTACTGTACTACACATTCCTCTGCATTACATGTGTACTGTACTATATCATACTGTGTACTGTACGGATTCCTCTGCATTACATGTGTGTACTGTGTGTTCTATACTATACCATGTGTGTACTGTACTATGCATTATGTGTACTATACTATACTGCGTATGTACTGTACTACACATTCCTCTGCATTACATGTGTACTATATCATACTGCGTGTACTGTACTGATTCCTCTGCATTACATGTGTGTTCTATACTATACATGTGTGTACTATACTATACTGCGTATGTACTGTACTACACATTCCTCTGCATCACATGTGTACTGTACTATATCATACTGTGTACTGTACTGATTCCTCTGCATTACATGTGTGTACTGTGTGTTCTATACTATACCATGTGTGTACTGTACTATGCATTATGTGTACTATACCGTGTGTACTGTACTACACATTCCTCTGCATTACATGTGTACTGTACTATATCATACTGTGTGTACTGTACTGATCTGCATTACATGTGTGTACTGTGTGTTCTATACTATACCATGTGTGTACTGTACTATGCATTATGTGTACTATACTATACCATGTGTGTACTGTACTATACATTCCTCTGCATTACATGTGTACTGTACTATATCATACTGCATGTACTGTACTGATTCCTCTGCATTTCATGTGTGTACTGTACTGTGTGTTCTATACTATACCGTGTGCGTACTGTACTATGCATTACATGTACTATACTGTGTATGCACTGTACTATGCATTACATGTACTATACTGTACTATGCATTACATGTACTATACTGTACTATGCATTACATGTACTATACTGTACTATGCATTACATGTACTATCCATTACATGTACTACACTGTGTATGCATTGTACTATGCATTCCATGGCCCTCATTCCGAGTTGATCGCTCGCAAGGCGATTTTAGCAGAGTTACACACGCTAAGCCGCCGCCTACTGGGAGTGAATCTTAGCTTCTTAAAATTGCGACCGATGTATTCGCAATATTGCGATTACAAACTACTTAGCAGTTTCAGAGTAGCTTCAGACTTACTCGGCATCTGCGATCAGTTCAGTGCTTGTCGTTCCTGGTTTGACGTCATAAACACACCCAGCGTTCGCCCAGACACTCCTCCGTTTCTCCGGCCACTCCTGCGTTTTTTCCGGAAACGGTAGCGTTTTTAACCACACGCCCCTGAAACGCCGTTTTTCCGCCCAGTAACACCCATTTCCTGTCAATCACATTACGATCGCCGGAGCGAAGAAAAAGCCGTGAGTAAAAATACTATCTTCATTGTTAAATTACTTGGCGCAGTCGCAGTGCGAATATTGCGCATGCGTACTAAGCGGAATTTCACTGCGATGCGATGAAATATACCGAGCGAACGACTCGGAATGAGGGCCCATGTACTATACTGTGTATGCACTGTACTATCCATTACATGTACTATACTGTGTATGCACTGTACTATGCATTACATGTACTATACTGAGTATGTACTGTACTATGCATTCCATGTACTATACTGTACTATGCATTACATGTACTATACTGTACTATGCATTACATGTACTATACTGTGTATGCACTGTACTATGCATTACATGTACTATACTGTGTATGCACTGTACTATGCATTACATGTACTATACTGTGTATGTACTGTACTATGCATTACATGTACTATACTGTATATGCACTGTACTATGCATTACATGTACTATACTGTGTATGCACTGTACTATGCATTCCATGTACTATACTGTGTATGTACTGTACTATGCATTCCATGTACTATACTGTGTATGTACTGTACTATGCATTCCATGTACTATACTGTGTATGCACTGTACTATGCATTCCATGTACTATACTGTGTATGCACTGTACTATGCATTCCATGTACTATACTGTGTATGCACTGTACTATGCATTCCATGTACTATACTGTGTATGCACTGTACTATGCATTACATGTACTATACTGTGTATGCACTGTACTATGCATTACATGTACTATACTGTGTATGTACTGTACTATGCATTCCATGTACTATACTGTGTATGTACTGTACTATCCATTCCATGTACTATACTGTGTATGCACTGTACTATGCATTCCATGTACTATACTGTGTATGTACTGTACTATCCATTCCATGTACTATACTGTGTATGCACTGTACTATGCATTCCATGTACTATACTGTGTATGTACTGTACTATGCATTCCATGTACTATACTGTGTATGTACTGTACTATGCATTCCATGTACTATACTGTGTATGCACTGTACTATGCATTCCATGTACTATACTGTGTATGCACTGTACTATGCATTCCATGTACTATACTGTGTATGCACTGTACTATGCATTACATGTACTATACTGTGTATGCACTGTACTATGCATTACATGTACTATACTGTGTATGTACTGTACTATGCATTACATGTACTATACTGTGTATGCACTGTACTATGCATTCCATGTACTATACTGTGTATGTACTGTACTACACATTCCTCTGCATTATGTACTGTACTATGCATTATGTGTGTACTGTATTATACAGAGTGTGTACTATACTGTGTATGTACTGTACTACACATTCCTCTGCTTTGTGTACTGTACTATGCATTATGTGTGTACTGTATTATACGGAGTGTGTACTATACTGTGTATATACTGTACTATGCATTCCTCTGCATTATGTACTGTACTATGCATTGTGTGTACTGTATTATACGGAGTGTGTACTATACTGTGTATGTACTGTACTACACATTCCTCTGCATTATGTACTGTACTATGCATTATATGTGTACTGTATTATACAGAGTGTGTACTATACTGTGTATATACTGTACTATGCATTCCTCTGCATTATGTACTGTACTATGCATTGTGTGTACTGTATTATACAGTGTGTACTATACTGTATATGTACTGTACTATGCATTCCTCTGCATTACGTGTACTGTACTATTACCAGGGCTCCCAGAAGGAATTACTCTGCATTACTGGAGGTGCAATCTATGTAGTGTGCGCTGTGTAGTATTGTTCCATAGTAATAACGGATAGTACTGGTATGGTACCTGGGTACGGTACGGCGCTGCACAGTATAGTAACTGGACAGTACTGGTGTAGTACCGGGGTACTGTGTGGCACAGTATAGTAACTGGACAGTACTGGTGTAGCACCGGGGTACTCGGATGGCACAGTATAGTAACTGGGTAGTGCTGGTGTAGCACTGGGGTACTCAGACGGCACAGTATATTAACTGGGTAGTGCTGGTGTAGCTCAGGGGTACTCGGACGGCACATATAGTAACTGGGTAGTGCTGGGGTAGCACCGGGGTACTCGGATGGTACAGTAGCTGGGTAGTACTGGTCTAGCACCGGGGTACTCGGATGGCACAGTATAGTAGCTCGGTAGTACTGGTCTAGCACCGGGGTACTCGGATGGCACAGTATAGTAACTGGGTAGTACTGGTGTAGCACCGGGGTACTCGGATGGCACAGTATAGTAACTGGGTAGTACTGGTGTAGCACCGGGTTACTCGGACGGCACAGTATAGTAACTGGGTAGTGCTGGTGTAGCACCGGGGTACTCGGACGGCTCAGTATAGGAACTGGGTAGTACTGGTGTAGCACCGGGTTACTCGGATGGCACAGTATAGTAAATGGGTAGTGCTGGTGTAGCACCGGGTTACTCGGATGGCACAGTATAGTAACCGGGTAGTACTGGTGTAGCACCGGGGTACTCGGACGGCTCAGTATAGGAACTGGGTAGTACTGGTGTAGCACCGGGTTACTCGGATGGCACAGTATAGTAACCGGGTAGTGCTGGTGTAGCACCGGGGTACTCGGATGGCACAGTATAGTAACTGGGTAGTGCTGGTGTAGCACTGGGGTACTCGGATGGCACAGTATAGTAACTGGGTAGTGCTGGTGTAGCACTGGGGTACTCGGATGGCACAGTATAGTAACTGGGTAGTGCTGGTGTAGCACCGGGGTACTCGGATGGCACAGTATAGTAACCGGGTAGTGCTGGTGTAGCACCGGGGTACTCGGATGGCACAGTATAGTAACCGGGTAGTGCTGGTGTAGCACCGGGGTACTCGGATGGCACAGTATAGTAACCGGGTAGTACTGGTGTAGCACCGGGGTACTCGGATGGCACAGTATAGTAACTGGGTAGTGCTGGTGTAGCACCGGGGTACTCGGACGGCACAGTATAGTAACTGGGTAGTGCTGGTGTAGCACCGGGGTACTCTGATGGCACAGTATAGTAACCGGATAGTACTGGTGTAGCACCGGGGTACTCGGACGGCTTGTTCCTCCAGGAAGGCTGGTCAGGAAGCCTCCTCTCCGAGCAGGAATAGCCCCCCCCTCTCCCCATTCCCGGGCACGGGGCCAGGCTATGAGCGCTGTAGTTTCTAGCACGGTGTGAAGCACTCGCCATGTAACATGGGCCCTCATTCCGAGTTGTTCGCTCGGTATTTTTCATCGCATCGCAGTGAGAATTCTCTTAGTGCGCATGCGTAATGTTCGCACTGCGCATGCGTCAAGTAACTTTACTAAGAAGAAAGTAATTTTACTCACGGCTTTTTCGTCGCTCCGGAGAACGCATTGTGATTGACAGGAAATGGGTGTTACTGGGCGGATGTACGGCGTTTTAGGGGCGTGTGGCAGGAAACGCTACCGTTTCCGGAAAAAACGCAGGCGTGTCTGGAGAAACGGTGGGAGTGCTTGGGCGAACGCTGGGTGTGTTTATGACGTCAGCCGGGACCGAAAAGCACTGAATTGATCGCACAGGCAGAGTAAGTCTGGAGTTACTCAGAAACTGCTAACTCGGTTTTGATCGCAATATTGCGAATACATCGGTCGCACATTTAAGATGTTTAGATTCACTCCCAGTAGGCGGCGGCTTAGCGTGTGTAACTCTGCTATAATCGCCTTGCGAGCGAACAACTCGGAATGAGGGCCATGGTGTACATCCATAATCTTCTCACAGAACAGCCCAGTCAGCTGACTGATGTACAGGCCCTGCAGGCAGACAGCCCGTCCGCCACTCCCCTACCATTACATTCCCAGCTACTCCCAGGAGCTTGCAATCTACTTGGCTCCGGCAGCTAGGCTGTAATGATTTTTGGCTTTAGCGTAAAATGTGATTAGTTGGGAATTTTAATTCTCCATAAACACAGAAGTGAGTCCCCTGTGGCAGCCTCTGGGGTGGGAGGGGGTGCAGGGGCAGCCTCTGGAGGGGGGGGGGGGGGGGGGGTTTATGTGTGAGCCCTGTGGGGGGGGGGGGGCCATGTGTGAGACCAGGGGGCTTATCTCAGGCATCAGCCGCTGGATAAGGTCAGGTTACTGGATGAAGTTAGTGAATAGTGGAATTACCAGTTTCTGGCAGGAATGTCAGGCCTCAGAGCTGTGCAGACCTGCCCCAGATTGTAAATACTGACAAGGGAGGCACGAGGTATCTGGGGCAATGACAGGAGTGTGGAGGTGAGAGGGTAGTATAGGATACACTGCTGTACTGTGGGTGAGGGGGCACTATGTTGTACTGTGGGTGAGGGGGCACTATGTTGTACTGTGGGTGAGGGGGTAGGGGGGCACTATGTTGTACTGTGGGTGAGGGGGTAGGGGGGCACTATGTTGTACTGTGGGTGAGGGGGTAGGGGGGCACTATGTTGTACTGTGGGTGAGGGGGTAGGGGGGCACTATGTTGTACTGTGGGTGAGGGGGCACTATGTTGTACTGTGGGTGAGGGGGCAGGGGGGCACTATGTTGTACTGTGGGTGAGGGGGTAGGAGGACACTATGTTGTACTGTGGGTGAGGGGGTAGGGGGGCACTATGTTGTACTGTGGGTGAGGGGGCAGGGGGGGACGATGCTGTACTGTGGGAGAGAGGGCAGGGGGGATTCTGGACTGTGGGCGAGGAGGGGACAATGCTGTACTGTGGGTGAGGGGGCAGGCGGGGGGATGCTGGATTGTGGGTGGTGGGGGGGATGCTGTACTGTGGGTGAGGGAGCAGGGGGGGACGATGCTGTACTGTGGGTGAGGGGGCAGGCGGGGGGATGCTGGATTGTGGGTGGTGGGGGGGATGCTGTACTGTGGGTGAGGGAGCAGGGGGGGACGATGCTGTACTGTGGGTGAGGGGGCAGGCGGGGGGATGCTGGATTGTGGGTGGTGGGGGGGATGCTGTACTGTGGGTGAGGGAGCAGGGGGGGACGATGCTGTACTGTGGGTGAGGGGGCAGGCGGGGGGATGCTGGATTGTGGGTGGGATGCTGTACTGTGGGTGAGGGAGCAGGGGGGGACGATGCTGTACTGTGGGTGAGGGGGCAGGCGGGGGGATGCTGGATTGTGGGTGGTGGGGGGGATGCTGTACTGTGGGTGAGGGAGCAGGGGGGGACGATGCTGGATTGTGTGGGGGGGGGATGCTGTACTGTGGGTGAGGGGGCGGGGTGGACAAAGCTGTACCATGGGTGAGTGGGTAGGGGGGGACGTTGCTGTACTGGGGGTGGGGGGGATGCTGGACTGTGGGAGAGGGGGCAGGGGGGATGCTGGACTGTGGGCGAGGAGGGGACGATGCTGTACTGTGGGCGAGGAGGGGAGATACATGATGCAGACTGCTCAGGGGACACTGCTGGGGGGAGTCCTCCTGCCCAGGTCCTGTGGATGTTGCACGGTAAGGGCCTGTGTACACACCACAGAAGTGAATGTTGGCCCTGGCTACGGCGTGACGCTCTGGCGCCGTCAGATATCACGCCAATGACAACAGAAGAGGTGGTGTTGTTTGGCCGAGCACTTTCTACATTATCAAGTGGCACTTGTACTCGTTAATAGGGCTTCATTAGGATGAAATGAATTTCCAGAACAAAGGCCGCTCTTCATGCCCGTCCCTCCCCCCGTCTGGAGACAATACGCTCTGCTGTAAACAGGGGAGTAGCTGCCACAATACGGCCTTGGTGAGAGCAAACACAGAACTGGGAGAGCAGCCTAAACCCACACTGCAGCCTGCCCTATCAGGGTTACCTGCTGCGGGCACTGCCCCCTCTCCCAGCACTGGTGGGGTCTGCAGTCTGCCCTATCTGGTAATAAGCCTGGGGTTACCTGCTGCGGGCACTACCCCCTCTCCCAGCACTGGTGGGGTCTGCAGTCTGCCCTATCTGGTAATAAGCCTGGGGTTACCTGCTGCGGGCACTACCCCCTCTCCCAGCACTGGTGGGGTCTGCAGCCTGCCCTATCTGGTAATAAGCCTGGGGTTACCTGCTGCGGGCACTGCCCCCTCTCCCAGCACTGGTGGGGTCTGCAGCCTGCCCTATCTGGTAATAAGCCTGGGGTTACCTGCTGCGGGCACTGCCCCCTCTCCCAGCACTGGTGGGGTCTGCAGCCTGCCCTATCTGGTAATAAGCCTGGGGTTACCTGCTGCGGGCACTGCCCCCTCTCCCAGCACTGGTGGGGTCTGCAGCCTGCCCTATCTGGTAATAAGCCTGGGGTTACCTGCTGCGGGCACTGCCCCCTCTCCCAGCACTGGTGGGGTCTGCAGCCTGCCCTATCTGGTAATAAGCCTGGGGTTACCTGCTGCGGGCACTACCCCCTCTCCCAGCACTGGTGGGGTCTGCAGCCTGCCCCATCACCCACACTGCAGTCTGCCCTATCTGGTAATAAGCCCGGGGTTACCTGCTGCGGGCACTGCCCCCTCTCCCAGCACTGGTGGGGTCTGCAGCCTGCCCCATCACCCACACTGCAGTCTGCCCTATCTGGTAATAAGCCCGGGGTTACCTGCTGCGGGCACTGCCCCCTCTCCCAGCACTGGTGGGGTCTGCAGCCTGCCCCATCACCCACACTGCAGCCTGCCCTATCTAGTGATACGTTACCTGCTGCGGGCACTACCCCCTCTCCCAGCACTGGTGGGGTCTGCAGCCTGCCCCATCACCCACACTGCAGCCTGCCCTATCTGGTGATAAGCCCCGGGTTACCTGCTGCGGGCACTGCCCCTCTCCCACCACTGGTAGGGTCCTTTACCTCCGCTGGGTCCCTGGGATGGAGCAGGCCTGTAGGCCCCTGTCAGGGCCTGAGACTTTCCCTGCCCTTCTCACAGGACGACGCACTCTGGTCTCCCATTATAGATGGTGGAACTGCTCCTGGGCTGTTCCTGTAGTACAGATGGGCTACAGGTAACAATGGCGCCGTCCAGTAAAAGGAATCACTCCCCGCCATGTGTGTTGGTGACGTGCCAGGGGCCTGTCTGACCTCTCTCCAGGGCGCAGGCTTCATGCCTGGTGTCAGATTTACTGGCCCCCGTGTGACACGTCTCTGTGACCTGATGGCTGTAGCAGCATGAGGTGGAGACGCGCTGTCTGGCTGGGGGGCCCAGGATAATGAGGATGTGATGTTTAGCACCTGGGGCTGGTAGTAGCAGGATAATGATGACATGTGTGACACCAAAGGTTATCTGATCTCCAGCACCGTTATGTTATAATGAAATACTGTCCACAAGAGCTGACAGTCTAAATAGTATATGGGGGACCATGGCACAATGAGCTTTCAGGCTTCCACTGTAAGGCCAGGTCTCGCTCTGGTGGGGGAAATAGGACGTGAGCTAAAGAGCTTGCAATCTAAGGGAATAATGGTGGTAGGGCCTTGATAGAGCCCAGGAGGGGACGGTCTCCCCGGGCAGGGCTGTGAGGGTGATGGAGAGGACAACGGTCTCTCCCTCCCCCCGGGCAGGGCTGTGAGGGTGATGGATGGAGGGGACGGTCTCCCTGGGCAGGGCTGAGAGGGTGATGGAGGGGACGGTCTCCCCCCCCCCCGGACAGGGCTGTGAGGGTGATGGAGGGGGTGGTCTCCCCCCCCGGGCAGGGCTGTGAGGGTGATGGAGGAGGGGACGGTCTTCCCGGGCAGGGCTGTGAGGGTGATGGAGGAGGGGACGGTTTCCCTGGGCAGGGCTGTGAGGGTGATGGAGGAGGGGACGGTCTCCCTGGGCAAGGCTGTGAGGGTGATGGAGGGGGGGACGATCTCCCCCCGGGCAGGGCTGTGAGGGTGATGGAGGGGGGGGGGGAGACGATCTCCCCCCGGGCAGGGCTGTGAGGGTGATGGAGGAGGGGATGGTCTCCCTGTGCAGGGCTTTGAGGGTGATGGAGGAGGGGACGGTCTCCCTGGGCAGGGCTGTGAGGGTGATGGAGGGGACGGTCTCCCCCCGGCAGGGCTGTGAGGGTGATGGAGGGGGGGGCGGTCTCCCCCAGGGCAGGGCTGTGAGGGTGATGGAGTGGGGGATGGTCTCCCTGGGCAGGGCTGTGAGGGTGATGGAGGAGGGGACGGTCTCCCTGGGCAGGGCTGTGAGGGTGATGGAGGGGACGGTCTCCCCCCGGCAGGGCTGTGAGGGTGATGGAAGGGACGGTCTCCCTGGGCAGGGCTGTGAGGGTGATGGAGGAGGGGACGGTCTCCCTGGGCAGGCCTGTGAGGGTGATGGAGGAGGGGACTGTTTCCCTGGGCAGGGCTGTGAGGGTGATGGAGGAGGGGACGGTCTCCCGGGGCAGGGCTGTGAGGGTGATGGAGGGGGGGACGATCTCCCCCCGGGCAGGGCTGTGAGGGTGATGGAGGGGGGGGGGACGACGATCTCCCCCCGGGCAGGGCTGTGAGGGTGATGGAGGGGGGGGGGGCGGTCTCCCTGGGCAGGGCTGTGAGGGTGATGGAGGAGGGGATGGTCTCCCTGGGCAGGGCTGTGAGGGTGATAGAGGGGGGACGGTCTCCCCCTGGGCAGGGCTGTGAGGGTGATGGAGGGGACTGTCTCCCCCGGGCAGGGCTGTGAGGGTGATGGAGGAGGGGACGGTCTCCCCGGGCAGGGCTGTGAGGGTGATGGAGGAGGGGACGGTCTCCCCGGGCAGGGCTGTGAGGGTGATGGAGGAGGGGACGGTCTCCCCGGGCAGGGCTGTGAGGGTGATGGAGGAGGGGACGGTCTCCCTGGGCAGGGCTGTGAGGGTGATGGAGGAGGGGACGGTCTCCCTGGGCAGGGCTGTGAGGGTGATGGAGGAGGGGACGGTCTCCCCCCGGCAGGGCTGTGAGGGTGATGGAAGGGACGGTCTCCCCGGGCAGGGCTGTGAGGGTGATGGAGGGGGGGGGGGGGCGGTCTCCCCCCGGGCAGGGCTGTGAGGGTGATGGAGGAGGGGACGGTCTCCCCCAGGGCAGGGCTGTGAGGGTGATGGAGGGGGAAACGGTCTCCCTGGGCAGGGCTGTGAGGGTGATGGAGGGGGGGACGGTCTCCCCCCGGCAGGGCTGTGAGGGTGATGGAGGGGGGGGGGCGGTCTCCCCCCGGGCAGGGCTGTGAGGGTGATGGAGGGGGGGACGGTCTCCCCCAGGGCAGGGCTGTGAGGGTGATGGAGGGGGGGACGGTCTCCCTGGGCAGGGCTGTGAGGGTGATGGAGGGGGGGACGGTCTCCCCCCGGCAGGGCTGTGAGGGTGATGGAGGAGGGGACGATCTCCACCCGGGCAGGGCTGTGAGGGTGATGGAGGGGGGGACGGTCTCCCCCAGGGCAGGGCTGTGAGGGTGATGGAGGGGGAGACGGTCTCCCTGGGCAGGGCTGTGAGGGTGATGGAGGGGGGGGACGGTCTCCCCCCGGCAGGGCTGTGAGGGTGATGGAGGAGGGGACGATCTCCACCCGGGCAGGGCTGTGAGGGTGATGGAGGGGGGGGGACGGTCTCCCTGGGCAGGGCTGTGAGGGTGATGGACGGGACGGTCTCCCCCCGGCAGGGCTGTGAGGGTGATGGAAGGGACGGTCTCCCTGGGCAGGGCTGTGAGGGTGATGGAGGGGGGGACGATCTCCCCCCGGGCAGGGCTGTGAGGGTGATGGAGGGGGGGGGGGACGGTCTCCCTGGGCAGGGCAGTGAGGGTGATGGAGGGGACGGTTTCCCCCCGGCAGGGCTGTGAGGGTGATGGAGGAGGGGACGGTCTCCCTGGGCAGGGCTGTGAGGGTGATGGAGGGGGGGACGGTCTCCCTGGGCAGGGCTGTGAGGGTGATGGAGGAGGGGACGGTCTCCCCCCGGCAGGGCTGTGAGGGTGATGGAGGAGGGGACGGTCTCCCTGGGCAGGGCTGTGAGGGTGATGGAGGAGGGGACGGTCTCCCTGGGCAGGGCTGTGAGGGTGATGGAGGGGGGGACGGTCTCCCTGGGCAGGGCTGTGAGGGTGATGGAGGAGGGGACGGTCTCCCCCCGGCAGGGCTGTGAGGGTGATGGAGGAGGGGACGGTCTCCCTGGGCAGGGCTGTGAGGGTGATGGAGGGGGGACGTTCTCCCTGGGCAGGGCTGTGAGGGTGATGGAGGAGGGGACGGTCTCCCTGGGCAGGGCTGTGAGGGTGATGGAGGGGGGGATGATCTCCCCCCGGGCAGGGCTGTGAGGGTGATGGAGGAGGGGGGACGGTCTCCCTGGGCAGGGCTGTGAGGGTGATGGAGGGGGGGCGGTCTCCCTGGGCAGGGCTGTGAGGGTGATGGAGGGGGGCGGTCTCCCTGGGCAGGGCTGTGAGGGTGATGGAGGAGGGGACGGTCTCCCCGGGCAGGGCTGTGAGGGTGATGGAGGGGGCGGTCTCCCTGGGCAGGGCTGTGAGGGTGATGGAGGGGGGGCGGTCTCCCTGGGCAGGGCTGTGAGGGTGATGGAGGAGGGGACGGTCTCCCCGGGCAGGGCTGTGAGGGTGATGGAGGGGGCAGTCTCCCTGGGCAGGGCTGTGAGGGTGATGGAGTCCTGACATCCTGTGATCATTGTGTAAGCTGCAGGGTGAGGCAGAGATATTCCCACCTGACACCGGGATGTTACCTGTTTCATCACTATCTGTTCTCTATACGTGTACTGCATGTACCCTGACTGCTCACACCGCATCTGTCTGACAGAGACTCATCATACGTGCACTATAGGTATACAGTGTTCTGTGTCATGTGTCCTGACTGTGGGGCTCACAGCTGGCTGACGTGACTGGCTCATCATACGTGTACCGTGTTCTGTATCACATGTGTCCTGACTGTGGGGCTCACAGCTGGCTGACGTGACTGGCTCATCATACGTGTACTGTGTTCTGTATCACATGTGTCCTGACTGTGGGACTCACAGCTGGCTGACATGACTGGCTCATCATACGTGTACCGTGTTCTGTATCGCATGTGTCCTGACTGTGGGGCTCACAGCTGGCTGACGTGATTGGCTCATCATGCGTGTACCGTGTTCTGTATCACATGTGTCCTGACTGTGGGGCTCACAGCTGGCTGACGTGATTGGCTCATCATACGTGTACCGTGTTCTGTATCACATGTGTCCTGACTGTGGGGCTCACAGCTGGCTGACGTGACTGGCTCATCATACGTGTACCGTGTTCTGTATCACATGTGTCCTGACTGTGGGGCTCACAGCTGGCTGACGTGACTGGCTCATCATACGTGTACCGTGTTCTGTATCGCATGTGTCCTGACTGTGGGGCTCACAGCTGGCTGACGTGACTCATTATTACGCAGAAACACTTTTCATCACCCGGAGCCGCAGCTGCAGCTTGGGGCCATGAGACTCGCTAGGAGAAGCCGTGTTTATCAGCGTGTCACTCCCCTTCCCCAGCATGACCTCACACCTAGGTTACAGAGCCCATCACACGCTGGGGGCCGGGAGTTACAGCCCTGGGCCTGTTTGTTTGGGGTAATTGGGCAATAAAAGTCCTCCAAGTGGTGAGATACAGCGAGGTGGTTACTGGATGCACCTAACACCTTCTCTCTGTCTGCAGGTTCCTCTGGGATGACTACAGCGTGGAAGTACGGCTCAATGGCTATCTGGACATTGTGTGCCCGCATTACGAAGATGACAGCGTTTCGGGGCACACCGTGGAACGGTATACCCTGTTCTTGGTAGACTTGGAGGAGTACGAAACCTGCAAACCGCTCTCCAAAAACCAGGTGCGCTGGGAGTGTAACAATCCCTTCGCCCCCCACGGGCCGGAGAAGCTACGAGAGAAGTTCCAGAAGTACAGTCCCTTCAGCCTGGGGAAGGAGTTCAAGGAGGGACACAGCTACTACTATATCTGTAAGTATGTGCCTGACTCTGTGGCTCCGGGTCTCTGTCATTAGACTGTCAGCTCACTGGGTCAGGGGGGTGTACAGTAGATTTGTCCAATGTCTCTGGGGGTATACACACAGCTGTGTTATGGGGGATCCTGCCTGTAATCCCCTTCCCTTTGTTACGGAGACACGAGTCTCTGCTGGCAGGAGACAGGGCACATGCATGGGCAGGACGAACCAGGGGGGGGGTGAGCCTGTCTCTACAAGCGAGCTAGGTGTGCCGGGACACGGAGGAGGATCTCTGGAGGCTTCGTCAGAGCTAGGAATCTCCTGCACAAGACACTGCAACAATTCCCAAAAACATCTACGGGAAGAGGGGGGGGGGGGGTTCCTGCCGGGATATTGTCTCGCCTCTGCGCATTGTTTGAGGTGACGGCGGTCGCCCTCCTATTGTCTGCTGTGCGGCTGCTGTCTCCTATCTTCTGCTCTTTGTAACATCTGCTTCTTCTCCTTACAGCCAAACCGATCCACCACCACGGAGAGTCCTGCCTGAAGCTAAGGGTCAACGTAGCCGGCAAAGCCAGTAAGTATACGCGGGGCTCCGGGCAGAGTGTTAGCTCCTGGCTTTATGTCGCTGGCAGGGAATATGCGCTAGAGCTGGCCGGAGAATGTACAAGCATTTGGGAGGGCGGCTGGGGGTCTCAGTGTAACATCTGCACGTACACTCATCCTGCTGTCTCCTCTCTCCACAGCTCAGCAGCCGGCTACCAATGTACATACGGCAGGAGGCAGACCCCTCGCAGGTAAGCCCCTCTCCCGCTGTAATCAGATACGAGGCTCCTGGCCAGCTCTACATATACTGGTCCTGGGAGACCTGCAGACTATCACCCGCCCATCCTTCCATAATCCCCCCAAATCAGGACCAGATGCTGCAATCCGTCCACTCCCTGCTGCAGAGGGAATTAGTAGAAGAGGTCACCTGACCTAAAGATGGGGGGATTGCAGATGTTGTTTGCTGAGGGTCTCACACAGTCTTTCCTCTCTCTAGATGAGCCGGCGGTGGCGCTTCCAGGGGTCCTGAGGAGCGTAGCCCAAAACTCTGCCAGCAGGACCGCCTCCCTCGCCTTCATGGGACTCTTGGTGCCTGTACTCCTGAGCCTGGGACTCTGATGCAAGGGACCTCGCCCGATATGTACAGAAGAGGGTGGCCCAGGGTCCCTCGGCGTGACGGGTCTCACAGACGGATGACCAAAGAACACACCTTGTCTAGAAGACGCACACAGTGTTTATGTAGCCAAAGAGACGTGACAAACGTGCACTTTCCACGGAGGCCGCGCCCACGGGTGGACGCGGGACTGTCTGGCACGGGGGGAGGGTGAATATCTCAGCAGAACCTCGCAGGCAGAGATCTGCCTCCCGCCCCACCCCCCGGATATCTCTATGAGATGGTGTCAGAAGTGGGATTGCGGCAGCAAATCTTGTGACAGTATTTCCTCCTCACCAGGAGGTTCTATAGTGTAGCTTTATGTATATATGTAAATCAAAATTTATAGAGTATATTTATAGAGACCTTTCTGAGTTCACTGTATCAGAGACTAGCTGTTCCCCATCAGCTACCCCCCCAATACTGGAACGGATATTTGGCCAGAAGATCCCAGGAACGGTCAGATATCGGACTCTCATCGGGAGGAGTGAATGGGAATGTGTATATTTGTACAGGAAGGAAATATCCGCTTTTATACAACTGGAGTTTTTTTTATGTTCTCTAATAAAACAGAATTGGAATATTTTGCTTTTTCTTTTTGTGTCTGATAACGGATGAGGGTGACGCCAGGCGCACACAGACACAGCAGATAGGAGAATACACCCACCGCGCTGTCACCAGCATCCGGAAAGGGTATCTACAAGCTAAAGGCCGAGGATTATTATATTATAATGCAATATACGTTCTAGGGGTAAGATGTCGCTGTAGCAGATCTCAGGTATTGGCCAGATGTCCGGGACAGGCTGTTCTGGCAGTAAACTCCAGAGCTGACCCTCACGTCCTCCATGTGCTGCAGGCGGAGAAAAGGTGCAAGCCAATCATGGTAGAATAAAAGTTTAGTTCACGTCAGGAACCCAAACGTGTCCAGTGAAATAAGGGGCACAAATCCAAATGGACGGCATGGCTTAGGTGGTGAGACCTGACGCTTTTCCCTGGGCAAAGTCACCTAGGGCCGGAATAAGGCAGCGTAACGAAGGTGTGGGGGCCCCCACTACTACAATTGCTGCCAAACTCATCCCCCCCACCCCCATACGCACCATCACACGCAGTACCTGGATATCACAGAGGACAGCGCGCCGGACCTGCAGGCGCTGGCGGCTGTCAGGATTTCCCTTCACTATCCCGCGAGACTGGCTGTACACGGAGGAGATCCTGAGCTGCCGCTGTTAATGAACAGCTGGGGCGACGGAGGGAGACTGCTCTGATAGAGAAAGCAGTGTGTGGGCGCCCCGGGGCAGCCGCCCCTCACTTGGGGGGTATTCAATTACTGCTGAATTTTCCGACAGTCGGAAAATCTGCATTTTTCGTCTGTTTTTAGGGCCAATTACAGTCACCCTATTTAATGCCAGTGCCGATTTTTTTTTTTTTTTTTTTTTATATGACTGGTCGAAAAATCCGACACTGCCGAAAACACGAATTCGCCGCTGATGCATGTTTTGTCAAATTTGTGGGCGTTTTTGGGTCTGAAAATGGATTCAAAATGGTCCCTAATTGAATACCGCTCTTAGTCTGGCCCTGGTCACCCAGCTGCGTCAGTTCTTCAGCCCACACAGACGCACGCTGCAGCGAGTGGCGCCCCAATTATAGATTAGCGCTCCTTACTGCTATATAATACAGCAAGTGACCGGAGAGTGATAAAGTGCCGGCCAATCAGCTTATTTCAGACACGGCCTGTGACCTGGCAGGAGCAGATTGGCTGGCACTCTCCCCATGTGATGATGCATCTAGCCCGTGTGATGTCACCAATGTCTCCCGTGTCACAGACACACCAGAGACTGACACTAGCGCCCGCCAGTTAGGGATATGGATCTATATCGCACTGGTTCCCAAACTCTGTCCTCAGGACCTAAGACAGTGATGGCTAACCTTGACACTCCAGCTGTTGTTGAACTACATATCCCAGCATGCCCTGCTACAGTTTTGTTATTTGGCCATGCTAAAACTGATGCAGGGCATGCTGGGATGTGTAGTTCAACAACAGCTGGAGTGTCAAGGTTAGCCATTAAGGACCTAAGCAGTACCTCTGTCTGTCTGATTATACGATGTGGGATCAAACATGGCTTTCCTTAAAACATGACCTGTTAGACCAGTGGCTCTCATAGCATCCTGTCTGCAAAGCACTTGCCTGGGACGTATTAGTCTATCCCCAGGAATAAAGTTTTCCCTGACCATCTGTAGCCGGTACCTTCCACACCACCGGGGGTCTCTGACTGACCGAGGGGCTGGTTCTGCCGCAGCGTCATTTCCCCGGAGCGTTATTCAGGCGACTGATGGTCCTATCCATTGCTAATGCCCAGCAAGAGAGACGACGCCATGATGACGAGGGCGTTCCATAGAGCAGCGTAATTATACACCGAGATGAGCGGTAGGAAGGCTCCGCCCTGTGCGTTACTATAATAACTGGCCCAGAGAGCAGTGTACACATCCGGGTCAGGTGATACAGGCGCAGCCCCAGATATTGGCGGAGATAGTGTGCGCTGACAGGACCCTCTATGGGGTCAGTCATTTTACCCTCAGCCGCAGGTGCCCGGGTGACTCTGTAATTGCTGCGCAGGATCCGTATCTTATCCATAAAGGAATCCCACAGGTGATAAATGGGGCACGGAACTGTACGAGGGGACCAGAGCGTCTGACAGATGTCCTTAGAGCAAGTACAAACCCTACACAGATACAGCCATATATCACACACTGTATATGAGAAGGACAGGGCAGGAATGGGACAGGTCACTGTGTATAAGGAGGACAGGGCAGGCATGGGACAGGTCACTGTGTATAAGGAGTAGAGGGCAGGAATGGGACAGGTCACTGTGTATAAGGAGGACAGGGCAGGAATGGGACAGGTCACTGTGTATAAGGAGGACAGGGCAGGCATGGGACAGGTCACTGTGTATAAGGAGGACAGGGCAGGAATGGGACAGGTCACTGTGTATAAGGAGGACAGGGCAGGAATGGGACAGGTCACTGTGTATAAGGAGGACAGGGCAGGAATGGGACAGGTCACTGTGTATAAGGAGGTCAGGGCAGGAATGGGACAGGTCACTGTGTATAAGGAGGACGGGGCAGGAATGGGACAGGTCACTGTGTATAAGGAGGACGGGGCAGGAATGGGACAGGTCACTGTGTATAAGGAGGACGGGGCAGGAATGGGACAGGTCGCTGTGTATAAGGAGGACGGGGCAGGAATGGGACAGGTCGCTGTGTATAAGGAGGACGGGGCAGGAATGGGACAGGTCACTGTGTATAAGGAGGACGGGGCAGGAATGGGACAGGTCACTGTGTATAAGGAGGACAGGGCAGGAATGGGACAGGTCACTGTGTATAAGGAGGTCAGGGCAGGAATGGGACAGGTCACTGTGTATAAGGAGGACAGGGCAGGAATGGGACAGGTCACTGTGTATAAGGAGGACAGGGCAGGCATGGGACAGGTCACTGTGTATAAGGAGAACAGGACAGGCATGGGACAGGTCACTGTGTATAAGGAGGACAGGGCAGGAATGGGACAGGTCACTGTGTATAAGGAGGACAGGGCAGGAATGGGACAGGTCACTGTGTATAAGGAGTAGAGGGCAGGAATGGGACAGGTCACTGTGTATAAGGAGGACAGAGAAGGAATGGGACAGGTCACTGTGTATAAGGAGTAGAGGGCAGGAATGGGACAGGACACTGTGTATAAGGAGTAGAGGGCAGGTATGGGACAGGTCACTGTGTATAAGGAGGACAGGGCAGGAATGGGACAGGTCACTGTGTATAAGGAGGACAGGGCAGGAATGGGACAGGTCACTGTGTATAAGGAGGACAGGGCAGGAATGGGACAGGTCACTGTGTATAAGGAGGACAGGGCAGGAATGGGACAGGTCACTGTGTATAAGGACAGGGCAGGAATGGGACAGGTCACTGTGTATAAGGAGGACAGGGCAGGAATGGGACAGGTCACTGTGTATAAGGAGGACAGGGCAGGAATGGGACAGGTCACTGTGTATAAGGAGGACAGGGCAGGAATGGGACAGGTCACTGTGTATAAGGAGTAGAGGGCAGGAATGGGACAGTCACTGTGTATAAGGAGGACAGGGCAGGAATGGGACAGGTCACTGTGTATAAGGAGGACAGGGCAGGAATGGGACAGGTCACTGTGTATAAGGAGGACAGGGCAGGAATGGGACAGGTCACTGTGTATAAGGAGGACAGGGCAGGAATGGGACAGGTCACTGTGTATAAGGAGGACAGGGCAGGAATGGGACAGGTCACTGTGTATAAGGAGGACAGGGCAGGAATGGGACAGGTCACTGTGTATAAGGAGGACAGGGCAGGAATGGGACAGGTCACTGTGTATAAGGAGTAGAGGGCAGGAATGGGACAGGTCACTGTGTATAAGGAGGACAGGGCAGGAATGGGACAGGTCACTGTGTATAAGGAGTAGAGAGCAGGAATGGGACAGGTCCCTGTGTATAAGGAGGACAGGGCAGGAATGAGACAGGTCACTGTGTATAAGGAGGTCAGGGCAGGAATGGGACAGGTCACTGTGTATAAGGAGGACAGGGCAGGAATGGGACAGGTCACTGTGTATAAGGAGGACAGGGCAGGAATGGGACAGGTCACTGTGTATAAGGAGGACAGGACAGGAATGGGACAGGTCACTGTGTATAAGGAGGACAGGGCAGGAATGGGACAGGTCACTGTGTATAAGGAGTAGAGGGCAGGAATGGGACAGGTCACTGTGTATAAGGAGGACAGGGCAGGAATGGGACAGGTCACTGTGCATAAGGAGGACGGGGCAGGAATAGGACAGGTCACTGTGTATAAGGACAGGGCAGGAATGGGACAGGTCACTGTGTATAAGGAGGACAGGGCAGGAATGGGACAGGTCACTGTGTATAAGGAGTAGAGGGCAGGAATGGGACAGGTCACTGTGTATAAGGAGGACAAGGCGGGAATGGGACAGGTCACTGTGTATAAGGGCAGGGATGGGACAGGTCACTGTGTATAAGGAGGACAGGTCAGGAATGGGACAGGTCACTGTGTATAAGGAGGACAGGTCAGGAATGGGACAGGTCACTGTGTATAAGGAGTAGAGGGCAGGAATGGGACAGGTCACTGTGTATAAGGAGGACAGGGCAGGAATGGGACAGGTCACTGTGTATAAGGAGGACGGGGCAGGAATGGGACAGGTCACTGTGTATGAGGACGGGGCAGGAATGGGACAGGTCACTGTGTATAAGGAGGACAGGGCAGGAATGGGACAGGTCACTGTATATAAGGAGGACAGGGCAGGAATGGGATAGGTCACTGTGTATAAGGAGGACAAGGCGGGAATGGGACAGGTTACTGTGTATAAGGAGGACAGGTCAGGAATGGGACAGGTCACTGTGTATAAGGAGGACAGGTCAGGAATGGGACAGGTCACTGTGTATAAGGAGGACAGGTCAGGAATGGGACAGGTCACTGTGTATAAGGAGGACGGGGCAGGAATGGGACAGGTCACTGTGTATAAGGAGGACAGGGCAGGAATGGGACAGGTCACTGTGTATAAGGAGGACGGGGCAGGAATGGGACAGGTCACTGTGTATAAGGAGGACGGGGCAGGAATGGGACAGGTCACTGTGTATAAGGAGTAGAGGGCAGGAATGGGACAGGTCACTGTGTATAAGGAGGACAGGGCAGGAATGGGACAGGTCACTGTGTATAAGGAGGACAGGGCAGGAATGGGACAGGTCACTGTGTATAAGGAGGACAGGGCAGGAATGGGACAGGTCACTGTGTATAAGGAGGACAGGGCAGGAATGGGACAGGTCACTGTGTATAAGGAGGACAGGGCAGGAATAGGACAGGTCACTGTGTATAAGGAGGACAGGGCAGGAATGGGACAGGTCACTGTGTATAAGGAGGACAGGGGAGGAATGGGACAGGTCACTGTGTATAAGGAGGACAGGGCAGGAATGGGACAGGTCACTGTGTATAAGGAGTAGAGGGCAGGAATGGGACAGGTCACTGTGTATAAGGAGGACAGGGCAGGAATGGGACAGGTCACTGTGTATAAGGAGTAGAGGGCAGGAATGGGACAGGTCCCTGTGTATAAGGAGGACAGGGCAGGAATGAGACAGGTCACTGTGTATAAGGAGGTCAGGGCAGGAATGGGACAGGTCACTGTGTATAAGGAGGACAGGGCAGGAATGGGACAGGTCACTGTGTATAAGGACAGGGCAGGAATGGGACAGGTCACTGTGTATAAGGAGGACAGGGCAGGAATGGGACAGGTCACTGTGTATAAGGAGTAGAGGGCAGGAATGGGACAGGTCAGGAATGGGACAGGTCACTGTGTATAAGGAGGACAGGGCAGGAATGGGACAGGTCACTGTGTATAAGGAGGACAGGGCAGGAATGGGACAGGTCACTGTGTATAAGGAGTAGAGGGCAGGAATGGGACAGGTCACTGTGTATAAGGAGGACAGGGCAGGAATGGGACAGGTCACTGTGTATAAGGAGTAGAGGGCAGGAATGGGACAGGTCCCTGTGTATAAGGAGGACAGGGCAGGAATGAGACAGGTCACTGTGTATAAGGAGGTCAGGGCAGGAATGGGACAGGTCACTGTGTATAAGGAGGACAGGGCAGGAATGGGACAGGTCACTGTGTATAAGGAGGACAGGGCAGGAATGGGACAGGTCACTGTGTATAAGGAGGACAGGGCAGGAATGGGACAGGTCACTGTGTATAAGGAGGACAGGGCAGGAATGGGACAGGTCACTGTGTATAAGGAGTAGAGGGCAGGAATGGGACAGGTCACTGTGTATAAGGAGGACAGGGCAGGAATGGGACAGGTCACTGTGCATAAGGAGGACGGGGCAGGAATAGGACAGGTCACTGTGTATAAGGACAGGGCAGGAATGGGACAGGTCACTGTGTATAAGGAGGACAGGGCAGGAATGGGACAGGTCACTGTGTATAAGGAGTAGAGGGCAGGAATGGGACAGGTCACTGTGTATAAGGAGGACAAGGCGGGAATGGGACAGGTCACTGTGTATAAGGGCAGGGATGGGACAGGTCACTGTGTATAAGGAGGACAGGTCAGGAATGGGACAGGTCACTGTGTATAAGGAGGACAGGTCAGGAATGGGACAGGTCACTGTGTATAAGGAGTAGAGGGCAGGAATGGGACAGGTCACTGTGTATAAGGAGGACAGGGCAGGAATGGGACAGGTCACTGTGTATAAGGAGGACGGGGCAGGAATGGGACAGGTCACTGTGTATAAGGAGGACAGGGCAGGAATGGGACAGGTCACTGTGTATAAGGAGGACAGGGCAGGAATGGGACAGGTCACTGTGTATAAGGAGGACAGGGCAGGAATGGGACAGGTCACTGTATATAAGGAGGACAGGGCAGGAATGGGACAGGTCACTGTGTATAAGGACAGGGCAGGAATGGGAAAGGTCACTGTGTATAAGGAGTAGAGGGCAGGAATGGGACAGGTCACTGTGTATAAGGAGTAGAGGGCAGGAATGGGACAGGTCACTGTGTATAAGGAGTAGAGGGCAGGAATGGGACAGGTCACTGTGTATAAGGAGGACGGGGCAGGAATGGGACAGGTCACTGTGTATAAGGAGTAGAGGGCAGGAATGGGACAGGTCACTGTGTATAAGGAGGACAGGGCAGGAATGGGACAGGTCACTGTGTATAAGGAGGACAGGGCAGGCATAGGACAGGTCACTGTGTATAAGGAGGACAGGGCAGGAATGGGACAGGTCACTGTGTATAAGGAGGACAGGGCAGGAATGGGACAGGTCACTGTGTATAAGGACAGGGCAGGAATGGGACAGGTCACTGTGTATAAGGAGGACAGGGCAGGCATGGGACAGGTCACTGTGTATAAGGACAGGGCAGGAATGGGACAGGTCACTGTGTATAAGGAGTAGAGGGCAGGAATGGGACAGGTCACTGTGTATAAGGAGGACAAGGCAGGAATGGGACAGGTTACTGTGTATAAGGGCAGGGATGGGACAGGTCACTGTGTATAAGGAGGACAGGTCAGGAATGGGACAGGTCACTGTGTATAAGGAGGACAGGTCAGGAATGGGACAGGTCACTGTGTATAAGGAGGACGGGGCAGGAATGGGACAGGTCACTGTGTATAAGGAGGACGGGGCAGGAATGGGACAGGTCAATGTGTATAAGGAGGACGGGGCAGGAATGGGACAGGTCACTGTGTATAAGGAGGACGGGGCAGGAATGGGACAGGTCACTGTGTATAAGGAGTAGAGGGCAGGAATGGGACAGGTCACTGTGTATAAGGAGGACAGGGCAGGAATGGGACAGGTCACTGTGTATAAGGAGGACAGGGCAGGAATGGGACAGGTCACTGTGTATAAGGAGGACAGGGCAGGAATGGGACAGGTCACTGTGTATAAGGAGGACAGGGCAGGAATGGGACAGGTCACTGTGTATAAGGAGGACAGGGCAGGAATGGGACAGGTCACTGTGTATAAGGAGGACAGGGCAGGAATGGGACAGGTCACTGTGTATAAGGAGGACAGGGCAGGAATGGGACAGGTCACTGTGTATAAGGAGGACAGGGCAGGAATGGGACAGGTCACTGTGTATAAGGAGGACAGGGCAGGAATGGGACAGGTCACTGTGTATAAGGACAGGTCACTGTGTATAAGGAGGACAGGGCAGGAATGGGACAGGTCACTGTGTATAAGGAGTAGAGGGCAGGAATGGTACAGGTCACTGTGTATAAGGAGGACAGGGGAGGAATGGGACAGGTCACTGTGTATAAGGACAGGGCAGGATGGGACAGGACACTGTGTATAAGGAGTAGAGGGCAGGAATGGGACAGGTCACTGTGTATAAGGAGGACAGGGCAGGAATGGGACAGGTCACTGTGTATAAAGAGGACAGGGCAGGAATGGGACAGGTCACTGTGTATAAGGAGGACAGGGCAGGAATGGGACAGGTCACTGTGTATAAGGACAGGGCAGGAATGGGACAGGTCACTGTGTATAAGGAGGACAGGGCAGGAATGGGACAGGTGACTGTGTATAAGGACAGGGCAGGAATGGGACAGGTCACTGTGTATAAGGAGGACAGGGCAGGAATGGGACAGCTCACTGTGTATAAGGAGGACAGGGCAGGAATGGGACAGGTCACTGTGTATAAGGAGGACAGGGCAGGAATGGGACAGGTCACTGTGTATAAGGAGTAAAGGGCAGGAATGGGACAGGTCACTGTGTATAAGGAGGACAGGGCAGGAATGGGACAGGTCACTGTGTATAAGGACAGGGCAGGAATGGGACAGGTCACTGTGTATAAGGAGGACAGGGCAGGAATGGGACAGGTCACTGTGTATAAGGAGGACAGGGCAGGAATGGGACAGGTCACTGTGTATAAGGAGGACAGGGCAGGAATGGGACAGGTCACTGTGTATAAGGACAGGGCACGAATGGGACAGGTCACTGTGTATAAGGAGGACAGGGCAGGAATGGGACAGGTCACTGTGTATAAGGAGTAGAGGGCAGGAATGGGACAGGTCACTGTGTATAAGGAGTAGAGGGCAGGAATGGGACAGGTCACTGCGTAAAAGGATCAGATCGGTCATACATGTATATATAGGCACATATGGGGGATCAGGCCGGTCATACATGTATATATAGGCACATATGGGGGATCAGGTCACTCACACATGTGTATATATAGGCACATATGGGGGATCAGGTCAGTCACACATGTATATATAGGCACATATGGGGTATCAGGATGGTCATACATGTATATATAGGCACATATGGGGGATCAGGCCGGTCATACATGTATATATAGGCACATATGGGGGATCAGGTCAGTCACACATGTATATATAGGCACATATGGGGTATCAGGATGGTCATACATGTATATATAGGCACATATGGGGTATCAGGATGGTCATACATGTATATATAGGCACATATAAAGTCACCAGTGACCTGCTTTCGGACAAATCCAGGGGCCACTTCTCTCTGCTCATCCTTCTGGACCTCTCTGCTGCCTTTGACACCGTAGATCATCCTCTCCTCCTCCGCACACTCCAAAATGTTGGCCTCTCTAGCACCGTCCTTGACTGGTTTACCTCATACCTCACTAACCGCTCCTTCTCTGTGTCTGCCTCCAGCACTACCTCACACCCTTCCATCCTTCCTGTTGGTGTCCCTCAGGGCTCTGTCCTCGGCCCCCTTCTGTTCTCCCTGTACACCTCTTCCCTGGGTGCGCTCATTAACTCCTTTGGCCTTCAATACCACCTCTATGCTGATGACACACAACTCTACCTCTCCTCTCCTGATCTGTCCTCCTCTGTCCTCTCTCAGGTCTCCAGCTGCCTCTCTGCCATCTCCTCCTGGATGTCTGAGCGCTCTCTGAAGCTCAACATGGATAAAACTGAAATCATTATCTTCCCCCAGCCAGAGCAACACCCCCGACCAATATCTCCATCATTGTTGACAACACCACCATCTCCCCCGTTCCCCAACTCCGCTGCCTGGGCGTCACTCTTGACTCCTCCCTCTCCTTTGCACCCTACATCCAAGCTCTGGCGCAATCTTGTCAGTTCCAGCTACGCAACATTGCTCGCATCAGGCCATTTCTCTCCCAGAGTGCAACTAAACTTATCATCCACTCACTGGTCATCTCACGACTTGACTACTGCAATGTGCTCCTAACTGGCCTCACTTGCTCCCATCTTGCTCCCCTCCATTCTGTCCTGAACTCCGCAGCTAGGCTTATCTTCCTCTCCCGCCGCTCCACTTCTGCCACGCCCCTTCAACAAAATCTACACTGGCTCCCATTCCCTTACAGAATCCTCTTCAAACTCCTCACCCTCACATACAAGGCCATCTCTAATTCCACTGCTCCCTACATCTCCAACTTCCTCTCCCTTCATACTCCCTCCCGCCCCCTACGGTCGACTAATGACCGTCGCCTCTCCACCGCCCTGGTCACTGCTTCCCATGCTCGTGTTCAAGACTATGCCCGTGCTGCTCCCCTTCAGTGGAACGCGCTCCCCCGCTACATTAGACTCTCCCTGACCTTGCAAAGCTTCAAACGGGCACTGAAAACCCACCTATTCATCAAAGCATACCCTCCAATGCATAACCTAGTCCTTAGGCTGCTCCTCCATCCCCCTGCCCCATGCCTTGGACATCTCAGCTTTGCTCGCATACCACCATCAGGCTTCTACCTGCTTGCTTGCACCTCATGTCATCTGTCTGTTGCCCCTCCCCACTAGATTGTTAGCTCTTCAGAGCAGGGCCCTCTTTCCTCGTCTAAACCCTCTTCTTGACACATTTCACTCAGCGACCATCTTTACCTGCTTTTTCTCCTGCTGATAAATGGCCCCTCTATCCATCTATGGCCGCCAGCCCCAAGTAGTACAATGATCACTCCCTCACTATTATATCTAAACTGTATTGTGTATGAGAATTGTGGTGTTCTGTGTTACCTGCACTCCATTTTTGTTATTTATTTACTGTAATGCTAAGTTTTGTCTCCCTGTACTGTCCTTTGTACGGCGCTGCGAAACACTTATGGCGCCCTATAAATAAAATGTAATAATAATAATAATAATAATAATAATCAGGACAGGCATACATGTATATATAGGCACATATGGTGGATCAGGCTGGTCATACATGTATATATAGGCACATATGGGGGAATCAGGTCGGATATACATGTATATATATATATAGGCACATATGGGGAATCAGGTCGGTCATACTTGAATATATAAGCACATATGAGGGATCAGGCTGATCATACATGTATATATAGGCACATATGGGGGGTCAGGCTGGTCACACATGTATATAGGCACATATGGGGGATCAAGCTGGTCACACATGTATATATATAGGCACATATGGGGGAATCAGGTTGGTCATACATGTATACATAGGCACATATGACGGATCAGGTCGGTCATACATGTATATATAGGCACATAAGTGGGGTCAGGCTGGTCACACGTGTGTGTGTGTGTGTGTGTGTGTGTGTGTGTGTGTGTGTGTGTGTATATATATATATATATATATATATATATAGGATCATGCCAGTTATACATGTATATATAGGAACATATGGGGGGAATCAGGCTGGTCACACACATATATATAGGCACATACGGGGGGTCAGGCTGGTCACACATGTATAATATAGGCACATATGGGGGGATCAGGCCCATCATACATGTATATATAGGCACATATGGGGGATCAGGTCGTTTGTGTGTATGTGTGTGTATATGTATGTATATATATATATATATATATATATATATATATATATACATATAGAGACACATATGGGGGAATCAGGACGGTCATACGTGTGTATATATAGGCACATATGGGGGATCAGGCCGGTTATGTATGTATATATAGGCACATATGGAGGATCAGGCTGCTCGCACATGTGTGTATATATAGGCACATATTGGGGGGTCAGGCTGGTCACACGTGTATATATAGGCACATATGGGGGGTCAGGCTGTCACACATGTATATATAGGCACATATGGGGGATCAGGCCGTCATACGTGTAAATATAGGCACATATGGGAGTCAGGCTGATCATACATGTATATATATATATATATATATATATATATATATATATATACACATATGGCGGATCAGGCTGCAGGCTGGTCACACATGTATATATAGGCACATATGGGGTCAGGCTGGTCACACGTGTATATATAGGCACATATGGGGGGTCAAGCTGGTCATACATGTATATATAGGCACATATGTGTGGTCAGGCCGGTCATACATGTATATATAGGCACATATGTGGGGTCAGGCCAGTCATACATGTATATATAGGCACATATGGGGTACACTGGGGCTGTCATACATGTATATAGAGGCACATATGGGGGATACTGGGGCTGTGACACATGTATATATAGGCACATATGGGGGATACTGGGGCTATCACACATGTGTATAGAGGCACATATGGGGTACACTGGGGCTGTCACACATGTATATATAGGCACATATGGGGGATACTGGGGCTGTCACACATGTATATATAGGCACATATGGGGGAGACTGGGGCTGTCACACATGTATATATAGGCACATATGGGGGAGACTGGGGCTATCACACATGTGTATAGAGGCACATATGGGGGAGACTGGGGCTGTCACACATGTATATATAGGCACATATGGGGGACACTGGGGCTGTCACACATGTATATAGAGGCACATATGGGGGAGACTGGGGCTGTCACACATGTATATAGAGGCACATATGGGGGAGACTGGGGCTGTCACACATGTATATAGAGGCACATATGGGGGAGACTGGGGCTGTCACACATGTATATATAGAGGCACATATGGGGGAGACTGGGGCTGTCATACATGTATATAGAGGCATATATGGGGGAGACTGGGGCTGTCATACATGTATATAGAGGCATATATGGGGGACACTGGGGCTGTCACACATGTATATAGAGGCATATATGGGGGACACTGGGGCTGTCACACATGTATATAGAGGCACATATGGGGGAGACTGGGGCTGTCACACATGTATATATAGAGGCACATATGGGGGACACTGGGGCTGCCACACATGTATATAGAGGCACATATGGGGGAGACTGGGGCTGTCACACATGTATATATAGAGGCACATATGGGGGACACTGGGGCTGTCACACATGTATATATAGGCACATATGGGGAGACTGGGGCTGTCACACATGTATATAGAGGCACATATGGGGGAGACTGGGGCTGTCACACATGTATATAGAGGCATATATGGGGGAGACTGGGGCTGTCACACATGTATATAGAGGCACATATGGGGGAGACTGGGGCTGTCACACATGTATATATAGAGGCACATATGGGGGACACTGGGGCTGTCACACATGTATATTATAGAGGCACATATGGGGGAGACTGGGGCTGTCATACATGTATATAGAGGCACATATGGGGGAGACTGGGGCTGTCACACATGTATATAGAGGCACATATGGGGGAGACTGGGGCTGTCACACATGTATATTATAGAGGCACATATGGGGGAGACTGGGGCTGTCACACATGTATATAGAGGCACATATGGGGGAGACTGGGGCTGTCACACATGTATATAGAGGCACATATGGGGGAGACTGGGGCTGTCACACATGTATATAGAGGCACATATGGGGGAGACTGGGGCTGTCACACATGTATACAGAGGCACATATGGGGGAGACTGGGGCTGTCACACATGTATATAGAGGCACATATGGGGGAGACTGGGGCTGTCACACATGTATATAGAGGCACATATGGGGGAGACTGGGGCTGTCACACATGTATATAGAGGCACATATGGGGGAGACTGGGGCTGTCACACATGTATATAGAGGCACATATGGGGGAGACTGGGGCTGTCACACATGTATATAGAGGCACATATGGGGGAGACTGGGGCTGTCACACATGTATATTATAGAGGCACATATGGGGGAGACTGGGGCTGTCACACATGTATATAGAGGCACATATGGGGGAGACTGGGGCTGTCACACATGTATATAGAGGCACATATGGGGGAGACTGGGGCTGTCACACATGTATATAGAGGCACATATGGGGGAGACTGGGGCTGTCACACATGTATACAGAGGCACATATGGGGGAGACTGGGGCTGTCACACATGTATATAGAGGCATATATGGGGGAGACTGGGGCTGTCACACATGTATATAGAGGCACATATGGGGTAGACTGGGGCTGTCACACATGTATATTATAGAGGCACATATGGGGGAGACTGGGGCTGTCACACATGTATACAGAGGCACATATGGGGGAGACTGGGGCTGTCACACATGTATATAGAGGCACATATGGGGGAGACTGGGGCTATCACACATGTATATAGAGGCACATATGGGGGAGACTGGGGCTGTCACACATGTATATAGAGGCACATATGGGGGAGACTGGGGCTGTCACACATGTATATAGAGGCACATATGGGGGAGACTGGGGCTGTCACACATGTATATAGAGGCACATATGGGGGAGACTGGGGCTGTCACACATGTATATAGAGGCACATATGGGGGAGACTGGGGCTGTCACACATGTATATATAGAGGCACATATGGGGGACACTGGGGCTGTCACACATGTATATTATAGAGGCACATATGGGGGAGACTGGGGCTGTCATACATGTATATAGAGGCACATATGGGGGAGACTGGGGCTGTCACACATGTATATAGAGGCACATATGGGGGAGACTGGGGCTGTCACACATGTATATTATAGAGGCACATATGGGGGAGACTGGGGCTGTCACACATGTATATAGAGGCACATATGGGGGAGACTGGGGCTGTCACACATGTATATAGAGGCACATATGGGGGAGACTGGGGCTGTCACACATGTATATAGAGGCACATATGGGGGAGACTGGGGCTGTCACACATGTATATAGAGGCACATATGGGGGAGACTGGGGCTGTCACACATGTATACAGAGGCACATATGGGGGAGACTGGGGCTGTCACACATGTATATAGAGGCATATATGGGGGAGACTGGGGCTGTCACACATGTATATAGAGGCACATATGGGGGAGACTGGGGCTGTCACACATGTATATTATAGAGGCACATATGGGGGAGACTGGGGCTGTCACACATGTATACAGAGGCACATATGGGGGAGACTGGGGCTGTCACACATGTATATATAGAGGCACATATGGGGGAGACTGGGGCTGTCATACATGTATATAGAGGCATATATGGGGGAGACTGGGGCTGTCATACATGTATATAGAGGCATATATGGGGGACACTGGGGCTGTCACACATGTATATAGAGGCATATATGGGGGACACTGGGGCTGTCACACATGTATATAGAGGCACATATGGGGGAGACTGGGGCTGTCACACATGTATATATAGAGGCACATATGGGGGACACTGGGGCTGCCACACATGTATATAGAGGCACATATGGGGGAGACTGGGGCTGTCACACATGTATATATAGAGGCACATATGGGGGAGACTGGGGCTGTCATACATGTATATAGAGGCATATATGGGGGAGACTGGGGCTGTCATACATGTATATAGAGGCATATATGGGGGACACTGGGGCTGTCACACATGTATATAGAGGCATATATGGGGGACACTGGGGCTGTCACACATGTATATAGAGGCACATATGGGGGAGACTGGGGCTGTCACACATGTATATATAGAGGCACATATGGGGGACACTGGGGCTGCCACACATGTATATAGAGGCACATATGGGGGAGACTGGGGCTGTCACACATGTATATATAGAGGCACATATGGGGGACACTGGGGCTGTCACACATGTATATATAGGCACATATGGGGAGACTGGGGCTGTCACACATGTATATAGAGGCACATATGGGGGAGACTGGGGCTGTCACACATGTATATAGAGGCACATATGGGGGAGACTGGGGCTGTCACACATGTATATAGAGGCACATATGGGGGAGACTGGGGCTGTCACACATGTATATATAGAGGCACATATGGGGGACACTGGGGCTGTCACACATGTATATTATAGAGGCACATATGGGGGAGACTGGGGCTGTCATACATGTATATAGAGGCACATATGGGGGAGACTGGGGCTGTCACACATGTATATAGAGGCACATATGGGGGAGACTGGGGCTGTCACACATGTATATTATAGAGGCACATATGGGGGAGACTGGGGCTGTCACACATGTATATAGAGGCACATATGGGGGAGACTGGGGCTGTCACACATGTATATAGAGGCACATATGGGGGAGACTGGGGCCGTCACACATGTATATAGAGGCACATATGGGGGAGACTGGGGCTGTCACACATGTATACAGAGGCACATATGGGGGAGACTGGGGCTGTCACACATGTATATAGAGGCACATATGGGGGAGACTGGGGCTGTCACACATGTATATAGAGGCACATATGGGGGAGACTGGGGCTGTCACACATGTATATAGAGGCACATATGGGGGAGACTGGGGCTGTCACACATGTATATAGAGGCACATATGGGGGAGACTGGGGCTGTCACACATGTATATTATAGAGGCACATATGGGGGAGACTGGGGCTGTCACACATGTATATAGAGGCACATATGGGGGAGACTGGGGCTGTCACACATGTATATAGAGGCACATATGGGGGAGACTGGGGCTGTCACACATGTATATAGAGGCACATATGGGGGAGACTGGGGCTGTCACACATGTATACAGAGGCACATATGGGGGAGACTGGGGCTGTCACACATGTATATAGAGGCATATATGGGGGAGACTGGGGCTGCCACACATGTATATAGAGGCACATATGGGGTAGACTGGGGCTGTCACACATGTATATTATAGAGGCACATATGGGGGAGACTGGGGCTGTCACACATGTATACAGAGGCACATATGGGGGAGACTGGGGCTGTCACACATGTATATAGAGGCACATATGGGGGAGACTGGGGCTATCACACATGTATATAGAGGCACATATGGGGGAGACTGGGGCTGTCACACATGTATATAGAGGCACATATGGGGGAGACTGGGGCTGTCACACATGTATATAGAGGCACATATGGGGGAGACTGGGGCTGTCACACATGTATATAGAGGCACATATGGGGGAGACTGGGGCTGTCACACATGTATATAGAGGCACATATGGGGGAGACTGGGGCTGTCACACATGTATATATAGAGGCACATATGGGGGACACTGGGGCTGTCACACATGTATATTATAGAGGCACATATGGGGGAGACTGGGGCTGTCATACATGTATATAGAGGCACATATGGGGGAGACTGGGGCTGTCACACATGTATATAGAGGCACATATGGGGGAGACTGGGGCTGTCACACATGTATATTATAGAGGCACATATGGGGGAGACTGGGGCTGTCACACATGTATATAGAGGCACATATGGGGGAGACTGGGGCTGTCACACATGTATATAGAGGCACATATGGGGGAGACTGGGGCTGTCACACATGTATATAGAGGCACATATGGGGGAGACTGGGGCTGTCACACATGTATACAGAGGCACATATGGGGGAGACTGGGGCTGTCACACATGTATATAGAGGCATATATGGGGGAGACTGGGGCTGTCACACATGTATATAGAGGCACATATGGGGGAGACTGGGGCTGTCACACATGTATATTATAGAGGCACATATGGGGGAGACTGGGGCTGTCACACATGTATACAGAGGCACATATGGGGGAGACTGGGGCTGTCACACATGTATATAGAGGCACATATGGGGGAGACTGGGGCTGTCACACATGTATATAGAGGCACATATGGGGGAGACTGGGGCTGTCACACATGTATATAGAGGCACATATGGGGGAGACTGGGGCTGTCACACATGTATATAGAGGCACATATGGGGGAGACTGGGGCTGTCACACATGTATATATAGAGGCACATATGGGGGACACTGGGGCTGTCACACATGTATATTATAGAGGCACATATGGGGGAGACTGGGGCTGTCATACATGTATATAGAGGCACATATGGGGGAGACTGGGGCTGTCACACATGTATATAGAGGCACATATGGGGGAGACTGGGGCTGTCACACATGTATATTATAGAGGCACATATGGGGGAGACTGGGGCTGTCACACATGTATATAGAGGCACATATGGGGGAGACTGGGGCTGTCACACATGTATATAGAGGCACATATGGGGGAGACTGGGGCTGTCACACATGTATATAGAGGCACATATGGGGGAGACTGGGGCTGTCACACATGTATATAGAGGCACATATGGGGGAGACTGGGGCTGTCACACATGTATACAGAGGCACATATGGGGGAGACTGGGGCTGTCACACATGTATATAGAGGCATATATGGGGGAGACTGGGGCTGTCACACATGTATATAGAGGCACATATGGGGGAGACTGGGGCTGTCACACATGTATATTATAGAGGCACATATGGGGGAGACTGGGGCTGTCACACATGTATACAGAGGCACATATGGGGGAGACTGGGGCTGTCACACATGTATATAGAGGCACATATGGGGGAGACTGGGGCTGTCACACATGTATATAGAGGCACATATGGGGAGACTGGGGCTGTCACACATGTATATAGAGGCACATATGGGGGAGACTGGGGCTGTCACACATGTATATAGAGGCACATATGGGGGAGACTGGGGCTGTCACACATGTATATAGAGGCACATATGGGGGAGACTGGGGCTGTCACACATGTATATAGAGGCACATATGGGGGAGACTGGGGCTGTCACACATGTATATAGAGGCACATATGGGGGAGACTGGGGCTGTCACACATGTATACAGAGGCACATATGGGGGAGACTGGGGCTGTCACACATGTATATAGAGGCATATATGGGGGAGACTGGGGCTGTCACACATGTATATAGAGGCACATATGGGGGAGACTGGGGCTGTCACACATGTATATTATAGAGGCACATATGGGGGAGACTGGGGCTGTCACACATGTATACAGAGGCACATATGGGGGAGACTGGGGCTGTCACACATGTATACAGAGGCACATATGGGGGAGACTGGGGCTGTCACACATGTATATAGAGGCACATATGGGGGAGACTGGGGCTGTCACACATGTATATAGAGGCACATATGGGGGAAACTGGGGCTGTCACACATGTATATAGAGGCACATATGGGGGAGACTGGGGCTGTCACACATGTATATAGAGGCACATATGGGGGAGACTGGGGCTGTCACACATGTATATAGAGGCACATATGGGGGAGACTGGGGCTGTCACACATGTATATAGAGGCACATATGGGGGAGACTGGGGCTGTCACACATGTATATAGAGGCACATATGGGGGAGACTGGGGCTGTCACACATGTATATAGAGGCATATATGGGGGAGACTGGGGCTGTCACACATGTATATAGAGGCATATATGGGGGAGACTGGGGCTGTCACACATGTATATAGAGGCACATATGGGGGAGACTGGGGCTGTCACACATGTATATTATAGAGGCACATATGGGGGAGACTGGGGCTGTCACACATGTATACAGAGGCACATATGGGGGAGACTGGGGCTGTCACACATGTATATAGAGGCACATATGGGGGAGACTGGGGCTGTCACACATGTATAATATACAGGGATATGGCGGTACATACAGGGCAGCGGCTGGTGATGTGGCATATAGG